>NW_024349505.1:5383463-5676402 GCF_902729225.1 Pteropus medius | reverse complement strand
TTTATTACTCTCATTCAGAACGTGTGGAGGAAATGTGTGGGAGCACAGAAGTGCTGCAGTTGACTGCCTGGATGTGGCAGGGGAAGTGGCAAAGAGCAGGTGGCATCTGAATCGCACCCTGAAAGATGAGTAGGAGTTCGGTAGATGAAGGTGATGCCCATGAACCCAGATAGGGAGGAGTGTGGTCAGAGGCAGGAGAGAGGTGTTGCTATAAGGAGGAGCAGAGGCCAGTGTAGCTGCAGCCAAGGACTTGTATCTGGATGGGGAGGAAGTAAAAGCACAAAAGGAGTCTGGAAAAGTGGGGTCAGGCTAGATTGAGAAAGGCCTTGAATTCCATGTAATAGGTCATTCATTCACTCATGTAAATCACCTCCTCTATATGATGTACTGTAAGTGCTCGATAAATATTAGCATTGTTATTATTAGCGTTATTATCAAGTTTTTACAAGCATCATCTCATTGAATACTTGCAACATCCCTGGAAAGTAGGTTCTATTGTCCCCATTCTATGAAACGAAGAAAGAAGGCGTAAGGAAGATGTGGAATTTGCCCAATGTCGCTGAACTAGTAGGAGGCGGAGCCAGGAGATAGCTGAGCTGGAATTTGAACCAGTCTGACTCCAGAGACCAAGCTCCTAACTGGTAACTTTGTGCTTTTTCACAATGTTTAGGGCTGTTTAAGGCAGCTGCCTTAAAACAGTGCTTTCCATTTGCCTAGTTAAATGGGATTGTGTGTGAATACAATAGTTTGCTTTGAATGAAATAAACTAAAGGAATCCAATAAAGCAGTCTGACAGGGACCTTCAGTGAATAAATGTGCCCTCAGCCTGTGGTTTTAGGTAGCTTGGGAGGGGAACTCTTGGACCGTACCCTCATGGTTCAAGCCCCAGAGGCACCGGCCATCTGACCCACTGGTGCCCTTAGCACAAAGATCACCATGGCAACCCCAGTTAACATTTCTTTGCAGACTACTTGGCAGGGCTGAGGTGTGCCTGACACCCTCTGTGTCACTTTGCTTTGAGCAAGGGTTTGGCTTCCGATTGGACCAGGGCCCGAAATAACTTCTCTTCCACCAGTGGGCATTTGTCCTGGGTCAGTTTTACAGGTCCTCTCCCATCTTTTGGGAGACACTCACTGGTGGAAGGCACGGAGTCAGTGGGTCCCTAGCACTTGCTAGGAAGTAGCTGGGGAAGGAAGAACATTCTCCAGTGGGGAAGCAGACAGCAGGAGCCAAGGAGTTCCCCTTCTTCAAACACTTCTCTGTTCACTGTGCTCTGGTGTCTTTAGAAGTTTAAGAAATCACCATGGCACCCCTCCCTCCCCCATGGCATTTCCCCTGGAGGCGGGGGGTGGGGGGGCTCCTCATTAGCATCCCAATGCAGATGAGCTGCTCTGCAGAAATGCCACTCCCCAGAGAACCCTGCCCCGCCCCACAATTCACCCTTACTCTTTCCCTTTCCAGTTTGTACTTCTATAATGGCACAGCTTTCTCTCTTAATGCCATTGCCCCTCTACCTGACTGTAAACTCCACTCAGGCAGAGAACACGTCTGTTTTATTCCCTGTCCTGCGGCCAGCATTGAGAATAGGCGGGGCATGTGGCTTTTTTTTGTCTGCGTCTGGCCCTTCCTTCTCTACTTCCTTCCAGGCACTGGTGCCTTCTCCTCTTTCTGGCTTTAAATGTTGAGTCCCTCAGGGCTGGCTCCTAGGTTACCTCTGTCCCTCACTCCTTTTCCTAAGCCATCTCACCCATGTACAAAGCTTCAATTCTCCTACTTGACATCTTTGTCTGTATGACATAAAGTTACCCCAAATTCCCAGTGACCAAGGCAAACGCATGGTCTCTTCCCCAGAACTTGGCCCCTTTCCAGTGTTCTCTGAGTAAATGGCTCCATTGGGTAGCCATATGGGCAAGCCAGGAGCCTAGGAGTCATCCTGACACCTCCTTATTGTTCGCCCTCCTCCCCATCCAATCGCTTTCACCTCTAGCGTATCTCCCAAATCCATCTACTTCTCACCATCTCTGCAGTCCCCAACCTAGACTGTGCTACCTCCTCCTTTCACCTGACTGGCATATTAATAAGCCTTCTTGATTGTATTCTGGTCCCCTCCATTCTTCATGCACCAGCCAGAATGTCCTTGAAATGCACATATGATCATGTCACTATCATTCCTCCCTTCTCCACACACACAATTGAAAACTCTGCTCTTACACTAGGAGCCACAGCCCAGACCACACAGTAGACTGATAAGGAAGATGAACTCTCTGGGTGATCTCCTGTGTGACCTCTGGGTGACCCCAGTGTCTGGCCTGTGTGCTGGGGGCATCTCACACTGGCAGGCCCACCTCTTAGACAGTGTCTCTTCAAGATACCTTCCAAGTCTTCTCTTGGCCCAGAGAGCTTGCCCATCCTTGCCATGGCAAATGCTGGGAGGGCAGCTCAAGCTACAGTTTAGCCTGTGTGCTTTCTTTTAGATCGGAGGTAAACACCAGTCTATTGGGTTCTCTAATCTCCTCAAGATATGTATAAATTTCTCAGAATGGTCTCTGTGATCCGAGTGAGACTCAAAGCACAGTTCTTTCTAAAGAAATCCTCTCTTCCAGCCTTTTCAAGCTCACCTCTTCTATTGCCAGGATAGGAGTTGAGGTAAGGCCCTCAAACAGGTTTGGGATCACCTCTTTTGCCTGTCCAGAATACATGGGCCATCGTTTCACTTTGAGGTATGAGAGCACTTTGCCATGTCTGGAATTCTTTTGGGGCCACAGGTAGAACTGAGTAGAAAGGGTTCCACTTATAGAAGGTGCTCCGTGGAAAGAATTGGGCAGAATCTACCATTATGAGACAAGAAAGGGCATATTCCGTTTGGAAAAGTTGGGCACAGTCCTGAGCAGCTAGAAGCCCCATAACAACACCAGGAATTTGAAAGAAAAGCCATACAGGCTAAACTCGGCTCTGTCACCACCAGCCTGCTGCCTGACATTGGAGGGCAGGGTCTTCTGAAGTCCTCAACTTTGCCCACCCCTGTAGAGTAGGAGGTCATCCTACTCTCTCAGTTAGTCCTTGTACCCCATCTGAGTATAAGCTTGTTCCATGGACATCAGCTCTGGCCCCAACCCAGAGGGCTTGCTTCTGCAGGGGATGGCTCTGTAAGAAGCATCCCCCGGCCCTGTGCCAAGCAGCTGGAAGCCTCAGTGCCTCCACAGCCACTCCAGGTTGGGGAACCACATTTCTTTTGAAAACCGTACAGAATGATTTTTCTTCAACCACATAGTAAGAGTCCTTCTCTCTTGCTTAGATGTCCCATGGCTGTCAGCCTTGTCCCTCACTAAGTCCTCATTCCAAGCATAGAGAATTTCTCTCTCATCTCACCAAGGGCGGCACTGGGTAAAATCATGAAGGAGAAGCAGGTTGTCTGAAGTGCTCGTGACCATGGGAAAGGGTACCTTGTGCACGTTGGCAAGGTGCAAACTTGCACAACTTTTCTGGAAAGCAATTCAGAAATGCCCATCAAGAGCATGAAGAACATTTTTGCCCTTTGATTGAGAAGTTCCATTTTAGTAGTTCCCAGTTCAGGAGTAGTTTGTAACAGAGGTTTGTAAAGGGGAATTCATTTTCCCCATGGGGAATTTATCTCTGATGTAGCTTCTTCTGGATTCCATTTGATTTGCTGCTTTAGTAACATGGGAACATTCTTTGGTTTCTCTGTCATATACTGAACGAAGAGAGAGAAGGTAGGCAGTCAAGGTGGATTTAAGGCCATGAGGATGGTACTGTCTAAGGGGACCTGCTTCCGAAAGATACGTGGTTCTCAAAAGGAGACAGTGTGGTGCTGAGTACATAAAAATCTGTGTGGGGAACTAGTAAAAAGAGAAATCGTATGAGCTACTTAGCTCCCATTCTGACTCAGTAAGTTTGGGTGGTTTCCAGGAATGTCTATTTTTAAGAAGCTTCCCTATAGATTTTGATGCACAGAGAGGTTTTGAGAAACATGACTTAGACTGTAATCTACCATAGTCCTTTTGGTTTTCTAAGAATTCCCCTAGGTCTTATTTTCATGAGAATATTGTATGTCACACAGGATCCATGCATTCAAGAAATAGCTGAAATACCGGACAAGCATTCTTACCACAGAGCTATAGGAAGAAGAGTAATTACAAAAGATACTATGTAATCTATATATCGCTTTCAAGTGCACACTGCACCTAGATACAGAAAAATCAAGAATGACTTCAGCATGAAAAAGTATTGTGCTCACAAGCAAGCATGGGCATTTGACCTCTTTTCCTAGGGGTCATGTGAAGTGGGTGCATGTTTCTACGTTCACCTTCGCAGCACTTCTAAGACTGTCATATGGCGTGCTTTTAGAAGGAGCTGAGAATTCCTTTTTCATATCTGTCCAATCCAACTGTCTTCTCTCCATTCTGCCTGGAGGTCATTTGGTAAATTGGGGCTGCAATTATTTCCACTGTCAGGAAGGTATCTATTTGGTGGGAGGGGTCATTAATTTTGCCCCCTGGTTCTCAAAATGTGCTGGACATTGGACTCACCAAGAGAGTTTCTCCAAACCAAATGTCCTGGATGCACCTCAGACCGATTCCATCAGAATCTCAGGGTGGGGGTTGGTTCTCAGATATCCATATTTTTTAAAGACCTCAGGGGATTCTACATACAGTGTGGTTGTGAACAATTCATTAGGCCTAAATGCCGCTTGAGGTGGGAATAGGAGTATAGGAGGAATCTTCATTGAAAAGCCAGGAAGAAAATATTTCTTTTCCTTGTACCCTACCCCTATTCATGATTCCCTAATGACTTTCTGCGTCCACCTGTTCTTCTATGTTTTTTGTTTTTTTTTTCCCTATCTTTTCATAGCCTTCATATATCAGCCTGTGGTATGACCCTGTAGTTTTATTACATTCAGAACTGGAAAGCTCTTCTTATAACCCAAATATTTTTCCTCAGAGTCTGATCATATGACCCTCAGGTACCTGGGATGCTTTTTAAAACTGGAGGCTCCTGGTCTCTGCCCCATGCTCACTAAATCAGAATCTCTGGGGGTGGTTCTGTAAATCTGAATTTTATTTTAAGTTTTTTTTAAAATTAAGTTTATTGGAGTAACATTGGTTAATGCAATTATATAATTTTCAGGTGTACATTATAATTTAACATCTATATATTCTATTGTGTGATTCCCACCCAAAGTCCAGTGTCCTTCGGCTACCATATATTTGATCCCCTTTACCCACATTACCCTCCCCCTACCCTCCTATATTTGACCCCCTTTACCCCGTCTACCTCTCCCCTCCTCCTCCACCCCCTACCCTCTGGTAACCATTAGTCCTTGTCCATGTCCCTTACTCTCTGTTTGTTTGTCCCATTCATTTGTTGCTTTTAGGTTTATATCCCACATATAAATGATGTCATGTGATTGTCAACTTTTTCTGTCTGGCTTCCTTAGCTTAGCATGATTATCTCGAGGTCCATCCATGTTGTCACAAATGGCAGTATTTCATCTCTTCTTATGGCTGAGTAATATTCCATTGTATATATGTACCACAGCTTCTCTAGCCAATCATCTATCATAGGACACTTTGGTTGCTTCCATGTCCTGGCCACTGTGAATAATGCTACTATGAACATTGGTGTGCAAATATCTTTTCGGATATGAGTTTTCAAGTCTTTGGGGTAAATACCCAGTAGAGGGGTTGCTGGATCACATGGTAGATCAATTCTTAGTTTTTTGAGGAAACTCCATACTGTTTTCCATAGTGGCTGTACCAATTTGCAGTCCTACCAGCAGTATAAGTGTTCTTTTTTCTCCACATTCTCTCCAACATTTGTTATTACCCGTCCTGTTGATTATAGTTATTCTAACAGGTGTGAGATGGTATCTCATTGTGGTTTTGATTTGCATTTCCCTAATAGCTAGCGATGTTGAGCATCTTTTCATATATTTGTTGGTCATTTGTATGTCCTCTAGGGAGAAGTGTCTGTTCAGGTCCACTGCCCATTTTTCGATTGGATTGTTTGTTTTTTGTTGTTGTTATTGAGTCATATGACTTCTTTGTATATTTTAGATATTAGGCCCTTGCAAATATATTTTCCCATTCGGATGGTTGTCTCTTTATCTTGTTGCCGATTTCTTTTGCCGAGCAGAAGCTTAATGTAGTTTAATGTAGTCCCATTCATTTGTAAATCTGGATTTTTAACCAGGTCCTCAGTGATTCTTATATACTCTAAAGTTTGGGTATGTTGGCCCTTAATTCACCAGTCCAATTATGGGTACAGTCATGCTTAGGGTCCAAAATATTGAGCATGAAGACCTAAGAACGAGCTTCACAGGGATCTGATCTATTTCACCCCCATGAAGAGCAACATTCTGAGGACAGGGAGGAACAAAGGACTGATTACTGTTATCAATTACATTGACTCTAGTTTAGAGATATAGGTGAAAATCTCTGAGACTATTCCCTAATTAGTCCTTAATAGACTGTGATATAAGGAAGGAATTTCCCAATCTAGATTCTCTAAAGCTACCTGTAGCATTTACATTATGTCAGTTACCTATTGTCACAACCACGCTGTGTAACATACAACCATAAAACCTCACTGGTGCACAGAGAATAAGAAGTTTTGTTCATGAATCTGTGGGTTGGCTGCGTGATTCTGCAGATCTGAACTGAGCTTGGCGACGTGCCCTCCTGAGTCAGGAGTCAGTTAGTTGCAGGGAGGCTAAATGACTTTACTGATCTTGGGTAGACTTCCTACCATCATGTCTGAGGCCTTGGCCAGAATACCTGGGGCAATTCACCTTGCTCCAGGTGCCTCGTCCCCCAGCAGGCTAGAGGATGAGGAAAGTCATGGCAGGATTCTAAGAGAGAGAGAAAGAGTAGAAGTGTGTAAGGTCTCTTAAAGCCTAGGTCTGCAACTTGTGCAGTGCCACTTCTGCCACACTCTGCTGGTCAACGTAAGTCACAGGACAAACCTATATTCAAGGAAATGGAGAAACAGACTACCTCTAGATGAGAGAAGTTGCACAGTCACAGTCCAAAGGGTGCGGATGCAGGGAGGACATAAATTGGTGCCATTTAGGCAAACAATCTACCTCATCTGTTACTTAACCTTTATCTGTTTAGGGAACGTATAGTTAGGAAGCATAAAGCTCTAAAAGCTCTCATTGGTCCTGGGCATCAGAAGGGTCTATGTACACATGTATGGGAAGGTAAAACCTTGAATGTCAACAGTTTGCGTCGAGTACCTCATGCTTTCCCAGTGTAAGCCTGGCGTACATCGTCAAGAAGAATGTGCAAAGTATTCAGGAAATTATTCAAGATACTCAAAACACTTTCCCAAAGAAGGCATCACCGTTACCTTGCAGATCTTGTTTCTCTGCTGTCCTGAAATTCTAGTCAGGCTCTGGTGGTCAAGGAGTTGCTGTTGTTTTGAAGTGGGCCACATCCATCCCAGTGGTAAAAAAACCATCGAAAATGGTTTTCACCCCCTTTTCCAAACGAATAAATGCAAGGACTTTAGCCTGACCTTTCAGACCCTGCCCAATCTTACCAAACTACACTTTCCAAATTCATCTTCCAGTGTTAGTCCTACACATATGCACAGAGTATTACAGTGGGTTTTTGCTTCCTTTGTCCTCTCTACCTAAATGTCTTGTTCCTCAGTCTGCGAACCCAAATGTTAGACATTCTACAGGTGCCTGTTTAACTATTACCTGTTCTAAAAACTGTCACTGATAACAGCAAACACAAGTGCACTACTTTCCTCTTTATTTAGCACAGAGGGAAAAAAAATTTCAAAGTCCTACAAATATGAGAACGGTTCAACCATCCACTTGTTTTACCGTAGAGAAATTGCTTCATTTTGCTAAGCCTGTATTTTGAACTCTCCAAAATGGGGATAATAACTATTTACAGGGCGATTATAATAAAAATGGTATATTTAAAATTCCTAACATTTAGAAGGTTCTAGAAAAATGATTCCGGCTTTTATGACCCCATGTTACAAGGTATTACCGTATTCTTTTCTATGTTGTCTGGTGTCACCTGTCTTATCCTCATCTTCCCCATTCTTAAGGACAAGGCATGTCATCTTCCTTAGTGAATTTTACAGACAGGAAAGGAAGGAACCACAAGATTAAGTAATTTGTTGAAGGTCAGATAGATAGACATGGTGGCACTGAGGTTTGAATTTATTCTAAGATTTGCTTTTTAAATTCCTATCCTGTACTGCCTTATCTTGGCCTTGGCTCCCAAAGAAGCAAAGCCCTAGACCAAAGTTGATTTGCGAGCCGAGGCACAGGGGGCAGGAGTGGAGGACAGGGGGACCAAAATCAGGAAGGAGGGAAAGCTGATAGAGTTGGGCTGGTACTCAATTTCACCAGGCCCTCCTCCAAGACTCCAAATTGTGGCCTGGGGGGAGTGAAAGGAGGAAGCGTTCATCCATTGTCTCCAGTGAGTCGCTGCTCATGGGTTAACCATTAACTCCCTACACTCTGGTTGTGCATGCTTAGCACAAAAGCAGTTCCCCCTGAGAGCTCTCAGAGCAGCTCCAGGGCAGGAAGCCAGAAGGAAGCAGTCTAGGGCGCAAGAGGTATTTTTCCACTGTACCTGTGAAAACCTGGCCACAGCCTGCATGGAACTGGTGGTCACAGCAGCTGGACGGTAGAGAGTCAGAAGGACAAGGTGATTGTGAGGTGGTGCGCATGGAGGCATACATTAACGCCTCGGGAACTAATAGAGATCGTCATGGGCGGTGAAAAGTATTGTAACCAGGATGGTTCTCCTGAATTTCACCTAGATGCGAAGATAAAGGATTTGTTTACATTTATTTCAGGAGCAGGCCAGTACGAGAGGGAGTATTAAGAATTCTTGCCTCAAATTCCTTTTAAAGAGTTCTATGGAAAGATTTGGTCTCACCTGTGTTTTGAAACATGTCAAGTATGTGAGATTATGGGAAAGAGACATTTTTTGAGACGGGCTTTCCTCTCAGCTCAGAAAGTTAGGTGCATTAGGAGCTATGACTTTGAATTGGTAACATCTACCATGAAGTAGAAAGGTCTTAAAAATAATGCAAGTTTCAAGCTTTCCTGAGTCTTCTTTAGCATCAGGCTTATTGTTCTCTAGAGAGAAACAGTTAGCTTTTAAATTAACAGGTACTGATTTTTTATATATTGGTCTGTGTACCTTCCCCTCAGGGACCATCTTTTAAATCAAAGGGCCCGTTTAAGACTGGAGGGAAAAAAAATCATTTTTTTAAAATAGAAAAGTTGTGCGTTAGCTAGAGAGGAAAGTTATCTGACCTCTTGTTTGGAGCATGGACTATCTTCTCAGCGAAATGTCATGTTGATAGCATGGTCATTTATATCATTAAGCAAGAAGCTTAGGCTGAATTAATGTAGTGAAGTTCAGTATAAAAGGTAGTAGCGGAAAGATCACAGCACAAATTCTCACTGTGCTGATTCTAGGCACCAACTCCTGGGCAAGCAAAGCTCCGAGTCTCAATTTCATCATCTATAAAATGCTATCAGTTCTTCACAAAGTAATTGTGAGGATTATATGAGATCATGTACGTGAAAGAATCAAGTACACACGTAAACATGTTGTTTTATTTTATCCGATGCGTCCTATCCTTTATCTCCCCCAGATGTTGTACATTATTGAAAAAGACAGACTCTAATCAGCAAGGAGCTGGTTTGGGCTGATTCCCCCATCACAGCTGGATATGGCACAGAGGCAGAGCTCTGTTTTGACAGAAATTTTTATTTAATCAGTGAATTAAGAGAAATGAAAAGTTCTGACTTTCCTTGGAAAACTGTGCAAGATTTTACACATCCTCTATAGTTTTCCAAAAGCCTATTTTACATTTCTATTTAGGAGTCTTACCATGATCACTCCGTATTACTCATCGACAATCTCCCCTCCTTCCTATTCTCTGGGCTTTCTCATTCATCCATTCAAACTCATCACTGTCCTGTGTATTTCATAAACATTATTACACTTCACCAAATTCTCAACTAACCATCTCAAGTGGGTATTATTCCTCTCAAACTGTAGTGTGGAAATCAAGTTTCATAGAGGTTAAATTACTTCCGGGGTCATGAAACTAGTAGAATATGAAAAAAGTAGGTTCTGACCCCATATTCAATCACCCTCCCCCATTTTATTTTACTACTTTGGTAACAAGAAATAGTGAAATTAACTTGCCTCTTAATGAGGTTTCAACTGATATTTTAAAAGGTAACAATAACTATACATTTTGCCTAACTTACACTATTGCAATATTCTACTGATGCAATACTGAGTGATTATAAGAAATGTCATGAGAAAACTGTGGGTCAGGAAGAAATAAGGGGGAAAATGACTTACAATTTTGATGTCTTTTAGAATGTGTGTCTCAATAATCAAGCAGAAATGAATCTGAGCAAGAATGCTACTCCAATGTACATATATATGTATATAAAAGCAAATAATCGGGTTTCAGTTTTGCCAATTTTATTGAACCAATAAAATTCCTACTAATAACAATGAAATAAATTTCTGCAAGTATAAATGTGATACAGTTTAACAAAACCCATTGTTCTGTACCTATAAATAGATTTTCAAAATGTCATAAAAAGTGCAGTTATGAATTGTTAACATGTTAATACACAGTTCCTTTATTTCAAATGTGTTTGTCTTGACTCACTAACAGTTCCGTCTGCATCTGTTCAAATAATATTACTCATCTCCAAAAAAAAAAAAAAGGCATTAAAACACTAGAATATTACACATAAACTGATCCATTCAGGTCAGCTTTAGTCAGAATTGTAAAATCAGCAACATAAAAAAAATAAAACCTAGTTATACATACAAAAAGCTTTCATGGGTTCTATAATCTCCTTAACTGCTGACTCATGTGGAGGGCATAATAGCTGAAAAGGCTTATATGGTTAACTACCTTAGACTACACCTACAGCAGGGTCTGGTTTGCCAGAACAAGTTTAAAGTGGCTGTTTATCAAGTTTGCTATTTTCAGAATTGAAACTATAAATATGACTGCCATTTGACAATGAAAATTGTGTAAATCCTAAATTGCATCAATGATCTATTTGATAAAAGCTTATTCTAATTGAAAACCTTATATAGTAAGAGACTGATATATATAGCAGTCTTAAAGATCACGTCATCCGCCTCACATTAGTCCAAAGTCACGTGCTTCGTAAAAAAAAATTACAGTAACAAAGCACAGGACTACAAAGGCAAAACATCACAGCTTCTGATTACATTGAATAAAAAGTACCAAGGAACGCAAAAGATAATTCTGTATTAATACTGATGAATTAAAGAACTATAATAGACATTTCACAGCATGCTACATACATCGCTCACAACTTAAGGATAAAATGAAGTCTAAAATTGAAAGTCAAGAAGTTGGCAATCTGATTTCCTGTGCAATTCAGCTACAAACTCTTAATATATACATTCATCATGTAGCTGCCCTGCAAAACCAGGATTTAAAAAAAAGAGATTTCAAGTTCAGATCCTATTTCATAAGCTAAAGGATACATCCAGTTCTTCTATGACCAGGAAAGTTATTTTCAGGTTGGAAGGAGCTAATCCAAGTAGCAAGGCCATGTTCCACGTCAACCTGACAGGGTTCTTTTTTACCTTGCTCAGACTGCATGTGGATGTAACTATTCCATTAGCATGGAGAAGATGCCAAACTGGCTTGTTGTTTGCTTTCTGTGTCTTATCTCATTTCAGGTAGAAAAGAGTAGATGTGAAGAGAAAGAGGAAGAGAAAAATTATTTCCTTTCCAGGAAAAATACATGAATGCAAACGAAATATTCGTACTAGATACAGCGTTTGGGTCACTTTCCTTGATGAACAAGGGTACCATTTAACTCTTTCCTTTTATTTTAGAGAACCAGTGAAATTCAGAAAGGAGAAAACAGTCTCAACATTATAAAGGAAACTTCTTGCTAACCCTGATATGTCCCCTTTATACTACTTTTTGAACCTTCCTTATCAGATTTGGGAATCAGTTTAAAATTTGTAAAGACTGATTAATTTAATAAAGAGATGTACAATTCATTTCATTTAGTGTCAGAACACATATACCTAGCTAACCAGGATTCGGGAACATTATTTTAGCATTGAAGACCAGAGAGCCTTTCTCCCTTTGATATTCTATCAAAATCATACATTCATTTCTAAGAGGTTAAATCGAGGGGTACAAAAAAATGGACTGTTTTAGCAAATTTATATACCAAACAAAGATTGTATTTATCATATTTAGACTATTATTGTTTGATGTTGTCCTATGAGCTGTACAATGGGGTGTTTGTTCTAAAGGCTATTTTATATTATATATTTCATTATTTCAAAGATTTCCACAAGCATCGAAAAGAATCAGCTATTCATCCCCCCCTCCCCGCCCCATATTTCTCCTTTTTTAAATTCTGTGCTTCACGGTAGTGCAGCCGTGATTCCTTTAAAGCCAGAATGAGCACTTCACGACATATGATTTAGTAAAACCCATCTTTTCAGTCTCCATTATTAAGTCTCATTTTTAAACTAGGTATCTATTCACTCCTGGGCTCTTAAAGGCATTTATTTCCTAGACTCTGCTATCAGGTTAGGTTGTTCATGAATAGGAGTGGAAAGCATCCAGATACCACCAGAAATCACAACACTCTATGCTTTGAAACAGGGTGGTTCGTCTTCAGGTCAGACCACTATCTATAAACAAACATGCCCTGTGTTAGAAACCTGACAAGTTCACCTGTGAACTATATATACCAAGCACACACTGGCTGTAGAGGAAGAACGCTTGCTTCTTCCTCCTCTGCCATTTCTCCTGTTTCTCAATGATACTGTCTGGATATATCTGAAGTGCAGCCAGGGGAATAAAGACTATGAATTTGATGCATATTCCCTTTTCAGCCCACAGTACATCTCTCCCCCACGAGAAGAGGGTGGACGTGGAGCTGAGCAGCTTAGTCTAACCCAGGAAAGCTTGATTAAGCCCTTATGTAGCCAATTTTATGGTATTTTAAACGTATTATAATCAAATGGGCTTTTGTGATCCAATAGGACCACCTTAGCACCCTTTATCATAAATCCTTCTATTAGAAATGTGTTTCAAGGCCCAAATACTACCAATAAAACAAATATCTGAAACACCACCCATTTGTATGCCAGAAATTTCCTGTTCCACGGAAGGGCTACATATCAGTCTGGATTGCTGGAGAATTTTAACTTTACATTCAGATAACTTGGTTTGATACCAGTATTTGTCACCTAATACAGATCCAGGTTAGAATGGCATTTCGATCACTTTAAAATCCTGCTAAATGCTAAATTCTGCATGGTAGAAATAGTTCAATTTCTGTATCATGTATAAATATAAAGATTGCTACTACTTTAATAGAAGGCAAAAATCTTCTATGAATTATTTAAAATATGGAAGTAGTATTACTGAACAACAGAGAGTGGATCCATGAAAAGTTTGGATACTCTGAATTTATAGGCTCTTTGGGGATGAGGTAGAGGACAGTGAGATATTTTGGCAGCTGGGAAAGGGCAGAACCATCTGGGATGGACAGGATTACACTGGTGCTGCATAATATCCGGTAGGGTGTCTGGGGCAAAGTTAGCCAAAACGTAGCGAGATTGTACAGGGATTTAGAGGGAGCTGGGATAGTCATATTCTTAATGAATGGAGAAAAAGTGACTCAGGAAAGTTAATGCTGGTGACTATCAGCAGGTGGCTGGTGATGTTTGGCTTGGATTGTGAAAAGGCATTCAGACCGAGATGGGCTGAGAGAAAGGGAGGAGAGCGAGCATGTAGAGTGAGGCACTTGGAGGAAGAGAAAGCAAGTGGGCAAGGGTGGACTGGATGCAGACAGCAGTTCCCGCAATGGGAAACGTTCCTTTATATTAGGGGTACAATGCTGAAGACAGTCACACGCTAGGAATCACATTCTTTGAAAGCCTTTTCTTTCCTTCCTCGCCGGGCTCTGCCTTGACATATACCTCCACCTCTATAATCCATTTCACATCAGCTATTTTTGTTCTAGGTCTCACCTGAGCAGACACTGCTAACTAAGCCAAATGAGTATGGAAATAAGCTCCACATACAAGGGGCATTTAACTTCTGTTGACTGAGATGAATACATTCATGCTACAGTACTGCTTTGAGGAAAGACTACTTTGATTCTCAGTCTCCAGAGGGATTCTGTAGGGAAACATGGTTTGTGACAGTGGCCACCTAGAATAGGTCCCTATCCCACAAAACGGGTAACTTAAAACTTGATCTGAACAGAAAAACCACGTCTTTCAGTTTGCTGTTGATTGATACTAAGAAAATTTCATGTACTATTTATATAACATTATTGTTGCATAATTTTACTCCATGCAAGGCCGTCTATTTGCATAAAAGAAAAACTCCCATCAGATAAAGAGTTTAAGGTCTTGCTTTCCAGAGAAATGATTTTAAATTGTCTTTAAAATACAACATAAAACAAAACAAAAACCTCGTTTTACTAGCACAGTGCAAATCATTTTTGTTAATACGCACTGACTTTTTCCCCTGATGACTTGTCCTTTGATTTTAAAAGACTCTTACTATCATGTATGCATGCACTCTGCACTAAAGTGGTGAACTGTTTTTAAGTACAGATCTTTGTTTACAGATTATTTTGCTGCAGCATAAAAATCTAAGATTTTGGATTAAAAAACTCCATAAGGTGGAAAAGGAGGAAGATGCTTTGGAATAATGTTAATTGAGTTTTAGAAGCATTTCAAATCTTTAGGAGACTTTATATAACAGTTAAAATAGGGGTTCTGGTTCAAATATGATTTCAATATAAAGCTTACATAGAGTTCTCTGTTCTAAAACAGTCCTGTGATGCTCGGCCATTATGTGGGTTTAAAGCCATAAATAAAGGCCAAAGTCATGCCACAGAATCTATCTACATTAGCCAACTTTTATTCGAAAAGTACTCCAAATGAGACAAAGATTCTTCCTGAGACTGAGACAATATACTTAGCGTAAAAAGGTGAAGAAGGTAATAAGTCGTCCCGTCTCAAAAGCCTGTTTTCCTCTAATTATCACAAGTCCACCTGAGGAGGCCTAATCTGAAGGATCCAGTGAGGTAGCCACCTGGCTATTCCCACAGTCAGGGGATCAGGTTAAAGAACAGGTTTACTTTCAGATGGGAGAGTATTTAGATATTTTCAAAGGTGATCTGAGAAATTAAGGATCACAACTGAAGCTGGAAAACTTGAAATTCGAAAGTAAACAGACATCGATCAAGCAGGTACATCAGTGGATGACTAGACTAATTTTTAACATAATAAGCAACGAAGTTAGAGAATTCACATTCACATGTGCTTTTTATCACGTACACTTGCACATCTAAGTTTGGCACAATGTGAGCCCAAGGTGTAGGTTAGCATAGCATATAATCACATCATTTCACCAATTGAACCAGATATCTCTTTTAAAAATATCACATTTTAATATAAAAAGCTATACTATAAATTACTACATAGTAAATTCGATACTCTGAAAAAATACCACCCTGGAAAACCGCATCAGATTTTCAAGTTTGCATTAGATAAAGGTCACAGCAAACTCGCTGTAAAATGGTCGTCACAACCTGGAACGCTGTGCATGCTGCATCTGAGCAGGCGCTTTAGCGCCTTCAGAAGTCAATTCTTCTAGACTGGTTCACTGAGGTTCATAAATACATTGTTTTGTTTTTTGTTTATAGTTCCAAGTCAACTTATTTTCCTGATTATTGATGAGATAGATCAATGCTGAGTTAAAAAGAAACTTTGCTAAGAAAAGAGATCTAGTAAAGGCACTAATATTTTTCCGTAACTCAAACTCCAACAACTTACACTTCTGGGGGGAAAAAAAATAAAAAACAAAAACAAAGTGGCCATTTCAGTTACTTAAACCTTGTTTCCCCTTTTGGTCTAAAGCTCATATGGTGTTCTGTGAGAAATTCTCCTCCTTTCAATATATAAAAATCGTTTTCATCCTGTAATACAGGTCACCTGCACAAAAGTATAGTCCTGTATAGGGCTATTAACTGAAAGAATTCTAGTAAAAAGACAATGTCAAGAATAAAAGACATCCTCAACTTGAAAGTTCTAAAGTTAGGGAAGTTAAATGGACATTTATGCTGTCATCCGGGTTTTGCCATTCTCCTAAATACTTTCTTTGTAGTTAATACATATCTATATAATGTGATATTGAATAAAATCAACATAGGGTATATCAATAAACAGAACAGAAGAGACCTGGCACGAGTTCTTTGAATAATGTCCTTAAATAAACCATCCTGTCTTAAAAATATTAGTAATTTTTTCCTCACCTGGAAGTTTTCAAACAAGATCTTGGAATCCAAAAATTAAGAACTACCTTATGTTTATAGATTTACAGTCATCTTTCTATTTTCTTATCTGGAACAAACTCTAAACGAAAGCAACCTAATGTACTGTACCAGAAAAGGATGATCAATGGAAGGGGAAATGAAAAAAACTAGTCCACAATTCTTCCATGAGAGAAAAAAAGTTAAGTCCTATGTAACGAGTAAATCTAAACTGAATTTTTAGTGGGAACTCTAACGAAAAATTTTAACTGTATTATTTACTATGAAAAAATGGATCCGTTTTTAAAAATTAGCATGTTGGTGTACAATTCAAGTCACCGTTAACTAGCCGAAAAGTGTTTAAGCCGTGCAGTCGCGTCCTACTGGATAGTTGTAAGCATCTCTTTAGGCACTTCACTGGTTCATTAACACAATACAAATTAAAGCTATAAACACATGATGTTGTGCTCTGTGAAGATAGTCTAATCAAGCAACACAAACCAATGCAAAAATGTGACTTTTTGGATGCTTCTATTCTTCCCCTAAGACTTGATATCTTTTTTTTTTTTTTTTTTAACCAGTTGTCCAAAGATATTTTTCTGGGGAAGGGGATGCTTTGGCATTATGAAAGGAACATTGTTCAACCCCAGTAAGGCGAAAGCCTTGTGCAATAAAGAAATCTGAACTAAATTTCTTTATGGCTCTGTTTTAAAGGACACTTCTGCAGTGACATAATAGGGGGAAAGTTTAGTTGAGTATTTTTTTTTAAACGTATTGCACTCTCTCTTTTGTTGTTGTTGTTCAATCACATTAATGCATAGAAACACAATTTTTACCTTTGAGTAATAAACTGTTTAACCTATTATAAGAAAAATCATGGAAAAAAAGTTCTAAAGCCTAACAGGAAAAAATATAGGTATATTAACCTTCCTCTGCTTACTGCCATATAGAAAACACTATGAGAAAAGAAAAACGTGCAAAGAAAATTTTTGGTCAGTCTTGTGTGGGTACAGGTTTGTATGTGCCAACTAAATGAACTGTAAGCAGCACTGTGAGCACTGATTACTTAAGATGACTGAGGATTACTGTCAGTGATAGAAAGGATTGTGCATAATTCCACTTTTAATATATACATCTGATATGGAAAACTGAAACTTCAGTTTCAGAAGAGAAGAAAATAGCTGAATTTGGCATTTCAGTAGCATGCTATAGAATTCATCATGATTAATTTCACATTAAATTATGGACAATGGCTGTATCACATTTCACGTTATCGCCAATAGCAGTAAAAAAAAACCCCAAAAAACCAAAAAAACCAAAAACAAACAATCAAAAAACCAAACAGTGCCTGACAAACAATCTCCTGGGGACACAGGTACGTGTCCTGTGAGCAGCTTGGTTCAACAGCGCATGCTTTTCCTTTACCAGATTTAGGACACAACATGAGAAGATGAGAATGACCAGAGGAGGTCATTCTCTGCGGAATTCCAATATCTGAAAAAAATTGCTGGAGCAGATTGTAAGCACTTTCCTTACTGAACAAAAACAAAGGGGGGCGGGGCAGAAAAAAATACACATACACACAAACCCAAAAGCGCTGGAAGTTAAGCATTAACAAATCAGGTTCATGATTTATGATCAGTTTCCAAAAATCCAACTATGAACAATGCAAAGTAGTGCTCCTCAGTATTATTTTTGCAGTTGTTAGTAATGTTAAGCATCAAGAAAAAGAAAACACATCATTGCACATTACAGCCGCCCCAAAAAACGGCTAAACTTTGACACTATAGAATTGAATAATTTTTGATGCTACATCACAAACAGCTTCTGATTTGTATCTTATGTGAAAAGGTCTTTACACATATATGACATTTTCCCTGGATGATGCTTCAGGTCAAATGCCGAGTTATGGCACGAAGAGCATAAAGAAGTTCAGCTTGCATCCGTGCTTCCATTAGAAGTAAATTTACGTGAACCTAGAAATGAAAATGTTATCAATTTAATGACCGCTATAAACAACTGAAAAAAATGAAAAATTTTTTTATGCAGCAGACATTCACAGCAGTTTTTGTTCTGTGTATATACATGTGTACAAACACACATGCCTGGGCATATTTATGCATGGGGATAACGTAACACTCATAAGAAAACTGTGTTTATAAAATAAAGGCTCTTGTAAGCAGTAAAAATGACCCCTAAAGTCTTAACAATTCCAATAATTTTGTTGGAATACATGTTATGTAAAAGCCAATCAATCTATTGAGTTACAAAATAAAACTAATTTTTATAAATTACAATTTTCCTACAAATTATACTTTCTTCCAGTTGTAAAATTTTATATGGCTAAAAATCAGCCCCACATTTCTTACGCCTGTGCTTATTCTTTGGAAACCTTTTAAAAACATTCCTTACTGTTTATTTGAAAGATGCTAAAGTAAAAATTTGAAGCTTACAGCAGTTTGTAATTAGTGTCTGGTACTCATTAGATACGTGTAGCTTCCTTAGAGTCTTTTAGATATAGCTGGAAACAAGCACCTAACTTTTTGGGGGGGATATTTCTCAGCTGATAGGTTCAAATGAATACCTATGTAATTTTCAAAATTTATTACAAAGAAATATGTTGTGATTTATATTTAAATGACTTTGGTAACTTTCTATAGGTTGGATATATTGTAGAATATGTTTTCTTGATGAGTACAGAGAATTTCTAGATATTCTAGCAAAAGAAGAAAGTCTACTGCAATCATATATATAGGGCATAAAGATCCATCAAGGAGAGATGCTGGAGATAAAATAGGTATTTATTTGTTGTGTGTATGGCTCTAAGACTTCAAAAAAATCTTAGTTATTGAGGCTATAACATTCTCTTTTGGGTTACACAGTTATTTAGTGACTATTAGGACTCTAAAAAGATTTTCGTACTTTCAAACTTGGAAACTATGGTATAAATGTAAGATTCTTGAACTTATAAGTCAAATGACTTAGGATTTCTTGGGTGGTAAACACACAATGCAATATATATGTGATATGTTGTTGAACTGTACACTTGAAACTGATTCGATTTTATTAAGCAATGTCACCCCAATAATTTTAATAATAAAAAAAGGTCCTACGATTTCAGGCTAGTTCTTATATTATAAAATGTTAATAAAAATCCTTAACATTTATTGTCTTAAATGATGATTCCTCTGTATCTAAAGAAATATTCTTATGTAATAAGGTATTTGGCTCAAAAGTCCTGCATTATATTGTCAAAATACTAAATTACCAAATTGGAATGAGAAACTGTTATTCTGATAGGTTAACTCTAATGGCTACAGTTAAAGATCTCTAAATGGATATGCCTTCTGGGCCAAAATACAATTACACCTAAGACAATATCCCAGTAGGTTTGATTTTTATTAATTGTCAGAATGGTAGACAGTTCCCCAAACATACTTTAAAAATATCCATATTCAGAGAGAATTTTTCAAAGGCCAATGCTAAACTTTTACTTTACACACCACACTGGACAAAACACACAAGTCAAATTTAGTTAATATTCAATAAACTTGAATTCAAAAACATTAAAAAAAAACCAGATGGCTAGGTGATGCCACTTCTAATTCTTTAATGATATAAATTTATTAACAGTTTCATGTATAATATTTATAATCGTTACTTCTTATACTGAACATCTATATGTCTGTGGTATAATGTTTAGTCATGAAACATACCTTTTCCGAGTGTTTAAACTGACGCCAGTAACTATCATACATGCGCTTGGTAGTTCTCTCAGGATAGCAGGTCACCGTCTTAATGTAAACCTTCAGGCTTCGTTCAAGTAATTGGTTAACTTCTCCATAATCATAGTCATCATACCTATGAGCAATATGACACCAGCTTTATAATGACAAAATCAAAATTTCTGATCTCTAAAGTTGTACCAGAGACATTTATTGTTGAGGAATTAAATAACAAGTTCATTAATTAATTCCCCTAGCAAATATTTATGAGTGCCTATTATGTGCCATGTACTTTCCATGTAGTCTTCTAGGCGCTGGTGATACAATAATGAATAAAATAGACAAAAATCCCTGGTCTCACGGAATTTAAATTCTATTGGAGAAAAATAAAAATGGAAAAGATAACCATACTGACCACTGGAAGTAGCTATGGGGCGGTCACTGGCAACCTCGACAAGAACAGTTTTGTTAGAGTGGGAGGAGTAAAAGCCTGACACTGTAGTGGGTTCACAAGAGAATGAGAAATGAGAAAACAGTGACAGTAAATATACAAATTTTTTTCCCAAGAGACTTGCTGAGCTTAGGAGCAGAAAAATGAGGCAACAGCCACAGGGACAAAGCAGGATGAAGAAAGGATCTTTTTTATTTTTCATTTTTTTTAAAGATGAGAGAAATAACAGCATGTTTATATACTGATGGGAAAGATTCAATAAAGAGAGTAAAGGTGATTTTGCAGCAGGGAGAGGGAGATCACTAGAACAGGGATCTTTAGAAGAAGAAAGGAGACGGGACGGGACTTTGTGTCCAAGTGCATAGGAGCACAGTCAGCTCACCTATAATGAGAGAAGAGCCAGCAGAGTAAATGGGCACAGAGGCAGATAGGAGGGTAAATGGTAGTGGTGGGAGCTGGAAGAGTATCTTTTCGTTATTTTCACTTAATTTTTAACCCAAATATATAACAGTTAAAAAACAGTACCTCGAAGATTTTATGTAAGTTTTATTGAGCAGAATCCCACAGATAAATATAATCACCATAACATGTTATTTTTGTCCTGAATATAATAAATATTTATTGCAACTGCATTAAATATTATTGGTGTTTACTTTTCTTAATTAGGTAGGTATAATATCTGTTTTAATACATTGATGATTCTGTGATAACACTGTCTAGGACGGTAAATTGGCAAAAAACACAGTTATCTACCATCGTAATAGTGTCTTTTCGGTAGAATGTTTCATTATTAGTTGATTTTTCAGGAAATTTGTGTTTTTCTTAGCTAAAATTATAGAAACTACGTTATTTAACAAATCAAATTCTAATTCCATTCCACAAAGGCTTTCTGATACTATATCATAAACGATATAGTATAGTGTCAAATTCATAATTGGGAATTTTTTCTTTCTGCAAATTTACCTCCATAAAAGCCTTAATAAACCAGCTCAAAAAGGCACATTCTCCCCCAAAAGCTTTCCTAATTAGACCATTCAGCCTCATTCACTCATTTACTCACTGTCCTCTTAATGTTAATTTTTAAAATTAATTTATATTAATTTATATTGACTGATAGTTTCATTTCAGTGTTATTATGTGAACTTATGTAAGCTTTATGAGGGCAGAACCTATCCTACTTTTATTTATACCCTAATTACCATTCATAAACAAATAAACAAATAAATAACAAACTAAATGAGCCAGCAAGCCAGCATTTATTACAGTGATCTAAAGGGACATAATATATGGTTTTCAACTGCTTAATTCTCCTAGGAAGGACTCTTAAACTGAGTTTGATTTATCTTATCCCCAATAATTACTAATATTTTTCCCCCTCATTACTAAATTGTTAGTACTGTATTTATACATTAATGTTAAGATCACAACAGCTAACCACAGAAAAGTGCTTTTCTATAAAATGGAATTAATTTTTTAAGTTCAACAGTCCACTTGTAATATTTTCTCCCCAGAACTGTGTAATCCTAAACAGGATAGGAGTAAGACTCATGTCAGAATTTTCACTTAGAAATGTGTGAAACTGTCTCCACACTAAACATACCTGATTCCAAACATACAGTGGACATAGTTAAATAAAGCTCTGCGCAGCGTGGTTGTATCGACATCCTCGTGGGTGGCCATAGTGTTATAGGTGAGACTGTAGACCATGCGAAACTTTTCATCAAGAAGATGTCCAATGTCAGAGTAAAGTCTATTCACCAGGGAGAACCCATGATTTTCCCAGGTATAATCCTAAAAGAATAAAATATATCCAATTACAAAATTTAAATAAACATTCTTCATTTAAATAAACTTCAGGTTTTATAAACATAACTATTTAGGCAAGTAAGGTATTTCAAATTTAATTCTAAGTTCATCGCTTTACTAAGAAAAGCCTTCACGTCAGTTTGTAGATTGAATGCCATATTATTTCCTCAGTGGAGTCCAGAGTTTGGCAAGTCGGTGATAGCTACTTCCTGTGGCCAAGTACTTTGCAAATGACACCCTTATCTCAAAGGACCCCAGAAGACCTTGGACTATTCCTATATAACCAGACCTACTCAGTGACATCGACAGTTAGCAGATCATTAGAAATAAGTGAAAAGGAGTCCACCTTAATTCAAAATGCCACTCTTCTTTGGAACCACATCATTCCTGTGGCTGTTTTTCTAGGGGTGGCCCTTAAGCCCATAACTCCTGGGTTATGATCTTATGACAAAAAGCCTTTTTACTATGAATGTGATACATCGCTTAATTTCCTCCCTGCTCCTCTCCAAAAAATGGTATGAACGTTATACAACTACCATGTAATAACGCAAGTAACTGAATAAAGTAGTTTTCTTTTGCCTTCTTAGTGGAGATGATGTTGAAATAAAAATCCATCTACTCGGACATCAAACTAGACTATGGTGGAAACCAGATTAAATAAAAGGATTTACAGACTATCAAAATGGCCTATTAATTTCTTTAGAAGTCAATTTGTTTACATTACAACATTTCATAATTAAAATGACAGTATTTATTCTTTAGTTTCACCTCATACCTGAGCTCGGAATGTTGGCAAATGCTCTTCTCCTCGTCTGGCAAAGTCTTCATACCCAAAACCAGGGTCTTCGATGTAACGGGAGACGTCAGATGTTATAATCATGTCATCTTCAAAATCTACGGACAATAACAAAGAACCTAACGTTAAGGAAACTGCAAAGAGGACAATGAAACAACTTCATTTTCCTCCACTTTTTAGCTTTTCCATGGATTTCTAAAATGACAATATTGACTACATGGCTTAAATTCATAAAACATCTAGTGCTAAAGTTTGAAAACAATTTTATTACTAAATATTGGCAATATGAACATTTAACTAGTTCCTCAGACAAAAAACTGACCAAATTGAAATATCTAAATAGTAGCAGCAAAAGATCAGTACACTAGTTTTACTTATTTAGAAAAAAAAAAGATAGTACAGGCCTTTGAGTGTCAAGTTTAAACTTTTGATCTCTTGGGGGATGAAGTGGGATGCAGGGAAAGAGAAGAGATGAAGGTAAAGATCACTTTAGTTGAGCTCAACATTAAGAGAGGTTTTGTTAAAATTAGATGGTGTTTCATCTGAGTGTGAAAATCAGTTAATTTTTAGCTTACCAAGAAGCACACAGGGAGAAGGACTGGGAAAAGAACACAATAGGGAAGAAAAGTGAACTTTTGGGTGCCACTATTATTCTTAGTTGACTTGACTGTTAGTTAAACAGGAAGTTCCATTTGTGAAAATTCATTGACTTTTACACCTAAAATATGTGTGCTTTTCTGTGAGGATGAAAATAAAATGGAATATAACATATGGAGTAAACAATGTGCTAAATGAGACTATGAAATATTATCAAAGTGGCATTCAGGAATATAGAAAGACTACGATAATATCTTAAGACTTCTGCATACTTGATAATATTAAAAATTCGCCACTGAAAAATTGTAAGTGCCCAATTCATGTTATTTGACTTAAATTCTTGTTTAACTCCACCCTCCCCCCTTTTTAGGTTAGTCTCTATAATTACTTCCTTCTAATTTCAGCCACTAAAAGAGAATGAATAACCGTTATTCTACCTTCTACTCTTGAAAATGAACACATATTTTTCAAAAAACAAAACAAAATACTATTTTCTTCCATGCAAAGAACAACATTTTTAGTATTTTAATTAATATTAAGTACATTCAATAGCTAATAAATAAGTAAATAGTAAGTAAACAGTTAATAAAACAATTTATGCCATCATAAAAAACTGTGATTCTTAACTGGACAGCCTTGAGAGGCTTAAAAAACAAATATAATTATAGTAATTCATCCAAAAGACCTGGCAGACTAGCAGTAGCTTCATTACCTTTGCTCTTTCCTATTTCATGAAAATCTTCATAATAAGTATTCTTTTTCACAAGTTTTAACCTTTCCTTAGGTTGCCAGTGTGGACTAATTGGGGTACTTGATAATGGCAGGAAAGATCAAGTGCTCATACTACGAAACTTAGAAAATATGAAAATTCTTACCTAACTTCTTTATTACATATAAAGAGAAGAGACTGGCATTGTTGAGTACTCACTGTATACCTGGTACTGCGCTATACACTACCTATTTTTAATTCGTTTCATTAACACAAAAAGAAATATCTACTTAAGAAATAAAACTAAGTTACTAATACCATTGTCAGTAATAAATGTCAGTTAGAAATACAATGTGTATTAGTTTAAGATGACATGGAAACTTGTAAACATTAAACTACTGAAACTGATCTGAAGCTCTGAAGTGGAGAGAAATCTCAGTCTGTCTCTGGCCCTTCCACAACCCCTGTGTTATCTCCTTGTGCTCCTATATTAGGGTAAAGAGAAATGCTTTAAAAATGGCGTTTTTCAATGCATTATCTCTTAATGTAGTTATCCTTTCCTTAATTCAGTCCAACACATAATAATTAACAGAAGTGAAGTAAAAAAATATAAAATGTAGTAGCGATTGCTGAGGCTGCTAGGAAAGCCATGAGTTTTGTGGGTTGCAAAGTAAAATTAAACCAGGAACAGTAAGTAGTAACTGAACTCTGTAAAACAGTTTCTCTAGAAGTGCTCTTCCCCACCACATTGTACAACAAAGGTTGTTTCATTTGCCAAATATCAGCTGGAGTTGACTATTATATAGCTAGTTCCTTTGACTTTGATGTCAGTTTTTGTTTTGTTCATATACATTTTTTAGTTGTCATGACTTTTAACCATTTAAAAATAAACAATAAAGAATAACTAACCAAATAAGATACAATTTATCCTACGAATAGTATCCTTGTATTCATTTCTAGAGTCAAACACGACCTATTTTTCTAGACACTTTTGTCCACAGATTTTTTGTTCTAAATTTATCTTAAGAAGTTAAAGTTAAAAAAAAAAAGTTAAAAGTCGTACTCTGATCAACAAATCTAGAGCTCTTATTTTAATTCGACCTAAACAAATATTTCGAAGTCTGACTCAAAGGAAATAGTATTTTGCACATTATCTGCATTCTTCTGCCCCTAAGAGGTGGCTACTAACACAATACAGAAAATGTTATGTTACAGTAATGGAACACCTTTTTAACTTGAAAAACAAAACAAAACAAAAAAATAATAAAAGCTAGTTAACCGTTACCAAGCTACAGAATACTACTCTCTGTAGAACACTTTAAACATTTATTTTCCTCAAAAGGCTTGAAAAACTATTCTTAGAATCTCTGCATGTTATTCAAAATGCTTTATCACACTGGTCAAACCAATACATTTTTTGTAGGAAAAAATTTCTATTTCCATTTTAAAACATGGTAAGTCTATGAATATGATTCAATCAGCCACTGTACAGTCATTTTTCTGTTATCTTTGTGTGACTGGGCATGTTTAAGAGTAAATAATGAAATGATTTATTTCCTTGAATGATTTATAAACTATACAGATTCTTCTGTTAAAATTAGAACACAATTTTTGGCTAAGGTCTAAGACTTGCTAGTCAAAATTCACTTTAGAAAGCAGTAGTCCCTTCTCAAGGGTCCAAGAAGATAGAGACTAGGGTCCAAAGTATATTTTCAGTATTAAAAAACAACCTAAAAGAAATAAAACATGTGTATGCTTCAAGCTCTAGTGATCTTAGAGAAGCTCTTAAAAAGTAATGTCTAAAAACAAATAGATATTACTAACCTTAAAGAAATGTTTGCAATTAAACATATTGGTTTACCTAGAAGGTTCACCCAGGCTCATTAGTTTTCTTTGTCCCAGTTTTTCTCCCTGAATGACTTTTATACTCAACTCTTTTGAGTTTAACTCCTAGTTATATATGCTGATAAATTCCAAAACTTTACCTTGAGTTAAAGCCCTCTCTTGATCTTCAGATTATCTGCTAAAGTCCTGCCACTCCAAGTGTGGTTTACAGACTAGCAGCATTAGAATCACTTGGAGGTGTAACAGAAATGAGGCCTCTCACGTCGTAGCCCAGATGGACTGATTTGGAATCTGCATTTCAACCAGATTCCGCAGTGACTCACATGCACAGTAAAGTTTGAGAAGCACTGTGCTAAACATCTCCAAACTGAATGTTTTACAGACATCTTAACTCAAAATGTCCCAACTATGACAGGTTACATGTTCCTTAAGCTTATGAACATCATCATGATAAGGCCGCTATCTACCTAATCAGCTCCCTTGTCACATTCCCTATTTCATGATTTATGTCCTAACATCTAGAAACACTTGTTCCTGTAGCAAACATCCTATTTCCTTACCATTGTTCATGCCTTGGCTCAGACTTGGATGCTGTTTACTACTAGCTGCCCTGTCTTTCAGCCATTGCCTGACACCCTCGAGCTCAAGAGTCTAAGACTTAGCTTAGAGCCAAATGGCTGGAGGAAGTCATCCTCTAGGACCCCTTCTGTCCACACTCTTCCTCCATCAAGATGGGGTTCGTGTTCTTCTTTTAGGCTCATATACCTTTTACATTCTCCTATTTATTGTAATCATTTATTTCTCTCCTACTAGCAACGACAGCTCCTCCAGAAGAAAGGAGTCATGTCTAAGCCTGAAAATCTCAGTACGTACCACAGAGCTGAGACCATCTGGTTACTCAGTGTTTGCAGAATGAGTATTAAACCAATAACTAAAACACAAAGTTTCCTTATTTGGGATTTCGTACTGTTTAGAAGCTCTGAGAAACTGTTACTTATTATACTCAACTTGGTAGATAAAATCTTTCATAAAAAAAGATCATCAAGGGAAATAATAAAAAGTGTTCTTGTTTTTCCTGGTAAAACTTCTGAGAGCTACTGGTCAATGTTATGTTTAAAGTTAACAAACAAGTTATGGCTAAACCAATTACCTTCAGAATTTATGAGACTGACTACTACTAGCCCTCTTTTAAACCAATGGAACTCTATTTTAAAAACAAATAGTATGTGGATTGATTATGTTGAAGGGTTTAAGCTTTCTACTGAGCCTATGCTATTTTAATAACATTTACTATGTGGTGTTCAGTATCTTTTTTAGTCATAATTGAAATGTTTATGGCCTATTTCAAAGTTTCTTAGAACATTAGAAAAAAAATGTGTTTTTGAGTCTCGAGCAAAGAAGCCTAGCTTCTAATACAGAATAAATTCCTCCAAATTCAATCTAAGAAAATGACCCAAATAACACACTTCTACAAAATTCCAACAATTCCTCCAAAAGAAATGCAAATGTAAGTATAATATAATTTTAGAATCTGGAAAAGCAGCAGGGTGAGAACAGTCCTCCTACACACTCCCCACCCATAAAAAAGGCAAAGATATTGTTTTAAAATTATGCCTCTTGAAACAGAACTTCACTTCTCATCAAAAAAAAAAAAATCACAAAAGTAAGATAAATTAAATATTCCTAGCTAACTGTATAAGCAACTGATCTGCTCTGAATAACATTTCATCCAGGATAGAGGATGGACTACAAAGCTGGAAGTTCTTCTCAACTGGATCTGAAATATAGTCAAAGATGTACCAATATAAGGGAGAAATCAATAGCATCAATCAGGTATGACATCAACAAGGCAGAAAAGGAGAAATAAATAAAAGGAACATGGTAGTGAAATTATTTTTACTTATCTATATCGAAAATACCAAGGGTGGTCTGTCAGGGTTCCAAGAACAACTAAAAGGCAAAGACAGTGAAAAAAAGGCACCTGAATGAGGAAATGAATGAAAAGTATCTCCAGAGACCACAAACAGACTGTCTTTCTTCTCCTTCTCAAAACGGGTGGTCATTTCTTCCTGAGACGCCTCTTCATCTTCTCTTTCTTCTTGAAGCCTTTTCATTCTCTCCATTAAGGCCTCTAGCTCACTTAGAGAATCTACAATCTGGATAAGGTAATGTTGGTGTTATTAATATTAAAAATTGTTCCAGTGAACGTCTCCATCTCCCAATGTCATCTTATTATGTACAATTGGCATGGGCACAATTAAGTTCCTAAGTGGGTTTTCGACTAATTACAAAGAAAAATCATGAAACATTTTCAGAAGTATGATGTTTTTGCTTCAGTTATAAATCTGGAAAGTTTCTAAGTATAGATAATATTTAATCTAGAATTCCAGCATTTGGTATATATTATAAATTGTTATAGTTTATTGTCAAAAATGAGGCAACTTCAAATTTTCTACTTTTTACTACCATAAGATATATTTTCTGTTGGTTGTTCCAGCATCTTACAGAAACAAACATATTGTTTTGGGATCTGCTGTTCAAAGGGTCTAACATAAAAAGCCTATGACCATTAGAGTGCATTATTCAGGTTTTTTTTTTGATGGCTTAGGTGCATTTTATTGATTTTCTTTTGTTTTAGTCTTTATGATTTGTAATAATATTTACCTGCTTGAAAGCTTCTTTAAGGCAATTCAGAACTTCAGGTACAGGTGAAATTTTTATAGCAAACTATGCAAAAACGTTTCGAGTATATAATATCTTCTTTAATCAGAGAATAAATTCTCTCTAGATATTTTTAACGTCAGATGAAGTTTAAAGGCAAAACAGTAAAGAAAGACAGTTAAGAACACTGACCCCAAAGTTGTTGCCTGTAAGGGATGCATTCTCTATGTTGTTGTCATTAGCGAGGTCACAAACACAGAAGTTGTTGACTGATATTAGCCTGAATCCATTGGAGATTTCTGGATCTCTCTCTGGATTGATGCCACTACCAAAAACAAAGCTTGCCAAAGCATGATAATGTGCCAGCAGGACCACAGCATGTACCAGTTCGGGTAGAGACCAATTATTTTCTCCAGTTTTGACAAGTTTCTGAAATGAGAAAGCAAATCTGAGTAAAAATGAAAATCACAGAACACTACACAAAGCAATTTTAGAAAGCATAGAAAATCTACCAAATTTCATATGTCCATTTATAGTAATAAAACTTAAAACACTCTTTTTAGAATGTTTCACATATGGCTTTGGTCAAACAGTGTTACACTAAAACTATCAAACCTAACAATATAACTTAAAATTCCATTTATACATATAGAGTGGAACTTCTGCTTCCAGAGCACATTTACATATTGTTATTTATCAAAGTATTTCACAGAATCAAAGAACATTAAAGCTAGAAGGAATTTTAAAGATTACCTGGCACAATCATTCATTTTAAAGTTTTAAGGTAGCAACTCTACCTTAAAAAAAAAAATCACATAAAAACCCAATTCAGTAAGTCATAATGTTATCTTTTTCATATTTTCTCTGATGGAGAAAGACCCTACAGTACATGATAGAAGAAACCAAAGAATACTACCTCACATTTCAATAAGAACTTAAAAAATTTCAAAGCCCTTTTTTTTATGCTATTTTATTTGACATGCCAGCTGAACGATGGAATCACAAGTGAAGCCATTAAAAACAGCAATCCCTTCATCCCTACTTTCTCCAAAAGCCAATCCTATTAATCCATCAAGAATTCTTTCCCATCAGTGTTCATTTTCTCTCTGTCTGTCCCTCTGTCTGGCTCTCCGTGTGTGTGTGTGTGTGTGTGTGTGTGTCTGTCTGTCTGTGTGTGTGTGTCCTAAAAACTTCAAACTTTCATTTTTCAAAACCAAACCAAAACACTGTTTTTTTATTCTCTATTATTTAACTACACACACACACACACACACACACACGTAATTTCATGTTAACCAAAAGCTCAGAGAAAAGGAAAGGAAAAATCAATCATATTCAACTGCTCTAACATGTAACTTTTACATATCTTTTTCTTTTGTTTTTGTAAGTATAATTATATAATAGGAGTATATATATATATATATATTTTTTTTGCTTTTTGAACTTTACATTTTCCTATGTTCATTTCTCAAAGGCTACACTGTTTTATATTAACTTTTAAGCATGGGCTATATTGTTCAGCAATGGTTGTACAGAACTACTTCTCCATTCCCCTATGTGCAAATGGCTTCTAAATTGTTTTTGCTTATTTGTTACTACAAATAGTATATTCACGCTATAGCTTTGTTCACATTTTAGAAACAATTCCTAATAGGATTTTTAGGACAAAGGTTATTAATATTTTTATGACTTTTGATAATACCACCAAGGAACTTTCTAAAAGGGTTGGTAGACTTTACAAAGCTTTTGCTGGTCTTCGCAGGATTATCATTAAACCTGAAAGGACAGCCAATATCCATCGATCTCAAATTTCTCACCTCATATTCATTTCTACTTTTTAAATTCATTACTGCTTCTTTTTCAAACAAACTCCTGAAGCTACTTTCACTAAGGTCACATATGACCTCCAAATAGCCAAATCTGACTATTTCTTTTTTTGCCTTATCCTATCTGATCTCTGCAGAATTTACAATTTTCTCACTTCCTTCTTGAAATTAACCTCCCTTGACTTTAGCAATTCCACTATTTTTTTTTTTGCACTCTTTCTATGCTGACTTGGATCTTTCTTGATCTTCCTCACAGTCCCCTTCTTTTCCTGCTGGCCTCCACAATGTTGGCCTGCTCTACTCTACCCATGATCATATTTTCTTGTATAGTATCTACCTCGATGAATCATTCATTCCTTCAACTTGACCTTTGCTTATCTATAAATAAGCACTCAATTTTATTTCTACTCAATCCTTTATCTTGAGCTACAGATCTGTATTTCCCTCAGAAACTGTACCTCGCTATGTGGATGTCATAGTCTTCTGTTCTCAGCCCTGTATATGATATCCTCCTCAGGCATTGCTCTTTGCTCAGTCAGGAAGGTAGAAACCTTAGAATGATTCTCCTGTCTCACTCCCTTTCTCCATCCTCAAATTCTGCCAGTTACCAAGTCCCACTATCCTCATGAAGAATAATTACTTACAGTCTGATTCTTCTTCAGCTCCCCACAGCTTTAAAAAATAATCTCTCAGGTGGATTTATTGCCTCTGTTTTATGACTGCCCCCCCTGCTTCTAGTCAGTATTATTTATAATTTATCTTCTGTGTCAACAAATATGCTCAGGTTATAACTCAGCTCAAAATCCTTAATGATTCTTGATTCCTTATCATAGTGATCTCTTAAGCTCTTTTGAGCATATGTCAGCTCTTTTGACATTAACAATTGGGGGTCCATCCCCCAGAGTATGTACATTATTTATAAATTAAAATGTACTTATAAAATACATTTTACATAGCTGTTACATACGTGTACTATAATACTATTATGAAATACACAAAATATAAAAGGATGATATAAGAATATACATACACACACAACGGACACATGCACACATATTTTCTGACATTTTGAAGGACTGTCTTGTGCACCCTGTCGGGTACTATAATATAATTTTGGAGACCATAACTTTCTGAGGATAAAACACAAATTCTTTGATAGAGTATTCACTGGGTCATACAATATGATCTCAATTCTTTTCATTTCCTATCTCCACCTTATATAACTATTTCTCCACCTCAGAACCTGAAGCTGTTAGCTACTTTTCCAACATATCATAATATTTCATACTCTACTATCTGTCTGGAATGCCCTCCTCTACTTGAAAACTCTCACTTACTCTTCAAGACCTAGCTCAAACATTACCTCCTTCATGAAACCTCCTAATCCCACTCTCTTTACGTATTCATTCATACACTACTATGCTGTGATTGTCATTACCTCCCTGTCTCTCCTCTCCTAGCCTCCAACCATGTCCAAGGGCAAGGTCTATCTTTTTAGAATCGCCCAACTTTCTGACACAAAGTAATTAACATGTGGCATAAAAATAGTGAGTTAATTCCTTTATCTACCTAACATTACCAAAGCAGAACATATACCTCGGGACAGCACTGTGCTTCAGAGTCCCAAACAGATAATCAAAATCTGAGAGTATACAGATTGACAAAAGCTAAGTTTGGTTTAACTGGGCAAATAACTTATAAAAAATGTAGTCTGATAAAAAGATTTTTTTTAAAAAAGGACATTTCAGTGCATTAGAAGAAGGGATTTTAAATACTTAAGGCTTCTACTGATAATTGAGATGACAACTCCTATTTATTAAATAGATATCAACTCCAAGCACAGTGTTAAGGATACCATATAATGACCTCACCTAGTAGGCCTTTAATGAAAACTCCTTTTGAAGTGCAAGTGTTCTAGTCAATTACAACTCTATCTCTCACTTAAGCTCTTGATTCTAGAGTCATTTAATCATTCACACACCAGCTGGCAAATTACTTTTTATCTGCAAAATTGTTTTGTGAAAATATTAAAATTATGAAATATTAGAACTAGAAAAGAGTTTAGAACTCTAATCTAGGCCCTTTATTTTCTAGAAGGAGGAACTACTGAGGCCCCCCAGAAGTTAATTTCCTAAAGGTCACAAACTTGTAACAGAATAGAAACTAGAACCCAGATATGCTAGCATATTTTCTTTGTTCTACCTTCTGCTTGAAAACAGAAATCAACTTTTCTCATAGCTACTCACTAAAGCACTTGTACAAGCTAGTTACTGATTACTTAAAGAAAAATGTTCATTTATACTTAAATTAAACCCACCAACTTTCTAAATTTATCTTTTCTACACACATTAATACACTATTTTTATTTTTTAAGTTCCTAATATGCAAGTATTTAAAATTAAGTCTCAAGCAAAATACTTAACTAAAAAATTAATTCTTACAGTTACGATCATTAGTAAACATCTTTTTTATTTCAAAGAAACATGCAGTACCTGAATGTGCTCTTTCGTGATCAGCCAAGGTCGGTGTGCTAGCAGCTTATTTATTTCATTAAGATTTTTCAGTCTTTGTGGTACGTACTCCAAACCATTCAACCACTCAGCAATACCTCCTGTCTTTAGAAATTCATCCACATGCATGTTTATTAAGTAAGAACACTGATGTCTAGCTGCAGCCTGAAACATAAAGAGTTAGTTGATAAAATAATCATGGTAGACTTTTATTCTACTATTTCTAAACAAAAACAGAGATGGAATTAATTTTTATAGTTTATTCTTTTCTTTCACAATCCTTCTTCTAAAACTTCCATCACAATGCTGCCATAGATTCTTGAATCATGAAGCTGACACTTGTATAAGCAAATAAAGTGTCACATGAAGCCAATTACTTCCTCATCTAGAAGTTGGTACTGGTCAACCTAGAAGCCACTTTCTTGTTTCGTTATGAAAACACATGTCCGTTAATTATATTAACTGTATTCTATTTAAAACATAAAATCTCATTAACTTGTACTCTACCAATTCAGAATGCATGCTAATTTGGGTAATTCTCTTATTGCCTTTGAGAGAAGTGATAGCACTCTTATCTGTGCACATTGCCCTATTGAGAAGAAACTGAAGATCATTGACCCCTTTCCTTCCTATGCAGTCAGAGTCAGCCTTGACACTGACAATTTGGTAAATCCACGCAAAACAGACCTTTCACCGCTCCTTTCCTTGGGGGTCCCTCTCAGTAAAATAGCATTGTTTTATTTTATTTTCCGTATCTTGTTTGTTTCTTGGTTTATGACCATTCTAGGTCTGCTTTCAGTCTTACTGTCGTCAAAATCTTAAGCTAAAATGATAGTCAAGTTCATCATTCAATAAAACATAGAATACTGCCCTTTTTTTGTTTAAAACTTCAGTGAGAGCATAAACAAGATAATCAAATTAAACTTGGTAAAAACTTATCTGCTAACTCCTGGCTAGTTCCTCTATCTCTGGCAGCCCAGCTGGTCTAAATCTCCAAATATATGGCAGTTGTATCATATTCTCATTGCTCTTTTTCACTGGTAATAGTTCAACTGTAGCACTGTTTCTTTCCACTCTTCTCATTCCTGCTGCCTATCATTCCATTTATAATTTTCTCTATCCCCAAACATTAACTAGTTAACTAGTACGAAGTACTATACTTAAAAGTATTATAATTCATTTAAGAATTCTTCTCTTATCCGGTCTCCACTGGTGCAGACTGATACTTTCCTCTTAGCCAAAATAGTGATATTTTCATGTATAACATGACTAAATAAAATGTGACAAACAATCTGTTTTATGTTAATAATAAAAACAAGATATCAAGAGCAAAAACAAAACTCGTGGGACATTACTCTGGCCACTACAAGCATCTTTAATCACAAGAGATTAAATATAAAAAATAATTTTTGTGAAAACTAAATGAGAAACTTTCAGTACACTAAGTGGTTTAAGCACTCAAAATGTCCCCAAGGGACTCCAGTATCCAAAAGGCCACAGATTTCTTCAATTCTTAGTTCCATAAAATTATACTTAGCTCTACACATATAACGTTAGAAGGGAGAAGCAATAAGGGAGGGCAGTGTTGCGAGGACACAGACGCACCATTATTGCGATGTAGTGCCTGTGTGGCAGAGGAAGGGGGCCGTCCATGCGCAGCATGTAGAACTGGCTCCGCAGGAAAGACTCCAGGTACTGAGTGTGCAGACTCATGACCTGGGTGATGTTGTCCAGACGACCGGATGTAGAGTATTCTTCCACAAGAAAGTTAGTACGTTCATCTCCTGTGTTTGCTTGGACAACCTTACAACCAAGAAACCCAAAACAAAATAATTACTGAGAAGTAAACACATCCTTGGTTTACATAAATTATGCCACTATTGAAGCAAATGAATGTTCTTTTGATATTAACAGACACTGAAATTATGCAGTTGCTCATATGAGGAACAGAAATAAAAAAGAAAGCACCGCTCATTTTTGGCTCCGAGACCACAATTTATTAAACAACAAATGTTAAATTATCAAATGTTGCACATGCAGCCATGAAACTGGAGAAAAGAAGTTTCCATCTGCTTTGCCAGGAACATAAGGCAAATTTTCAGGGCCCACTTGCATGGCCATTGTCAGACCAATCTGTGCTGAGGCAAAAGCAGTGGCATTTGATTACATACGTTCCCAATTTTATCTCAATAGCCTATGACGATACTTAATCACATTATAGTTCGACAAATATTTTCAATCTGATCCTTTCCTTGTTTTTATTAGTCAACATTAAAAAAGGCCTCCTGAAGTCTTTTTAGGCACCAAAGGAAATATGGTAATTTGTAGGAAAGTGTTAATTGAAAAATTAATAAGGACACTGAAATACTGTCATTCCTATTTTGAGCCTTTCATGTTAATTACTAAAAAACAAGCTAAGTTATTAAAATGGACATCCCCCATCCTAGGGAATCAAAAGAGTTTACTCAGAAATAGGTTATTTATATATAGCTTTCTACAATGACAGCTTGGGCATCACACCAAGAATTGGCTCAGAAGGTGTTAAGAGTTTATTAGCACCTTGTAGAAGGACCTAGCCCTGTGGGAATTAATAGATATGAGATGCAAATTTCTAGGATTGGTTCATTATTTATTGATATTTTAGAATTAGAGTTCTAGACTTAAGAAGAATGTATTCTTAATTTTAGATAGGAAATAGATTCAAGATTAAATTTAAGTTCATGGACCCAGTTTTAACAGCAGAGCCTGATCTAAGAATCCAGATCTCCTAAAGTCCAGACTAACAGACTTTCCAAAGATCCATACTGCTATTAAGAAACTCTGTAAACTCTTCAGGGCTGGCTTCCCAGTCTCTTCTGAAAAATAACTATAAGTTATAGAAAAGGTACTAATGACAGAAACATTTAACCCTGAAGAAGATACAATGTTTGGAAAGTGTACATCATAAGGGAATGTTAATCGCAATGGTGTAAAAAAAGCAGTTTAGCTCATTATAAAGCCAAATATGGTTTCACTGGCCCATTTCCCCCATTTTGTCAACAACAGGGACCAAGATGATTGTTAAAAACATAATATGATCCAGATAAACTACATATAATTAGGGGAAGAATATCTGTGGTTCTTTTCTTTTTCCCCAGAAGTCTCTTCTGTTTAATTAATGCCTAACAAACATTAATAGATTCATATAGTGCAATAGATCCTAAAAACAGCGATGGCTTCTGCAAACCAGATTATCTTCAAATATATACTGTGAAAATGACTGTTTCAAGAACTTTTATATATATGAGGCAATCACTCTGCTAAGAGCAGTTCCTCTACTATACAAGGGAATTAGGCACATATACAGCAGTTTCTCTAATGCATGGTCACCTAGATTAGCTAGAGTCACTGAGCACCCAAAACATTACTATTACTTTCATTTAATATTTTCATTTAAATGGTAAGGTCATTAAAAAGTGACTGCTGACTCTGGACATGAATGACCTGGCATGTATTATTCAAATTCCACTCACCCTTTCTTTTAAGACAATGCCTGGCGTATAATAGATGCTCTATAAATATTTGTTGACTAACTTTAGAACAATATGGGAATAAAGTTGGTGCTTTAAGATAAATGATATTTTTGCAATAAATAGTGAATCACTATATTTACCCATATTCAATATGCGTTAATAACACTTTGAAGCAGAGGGAAAACTCAATTAGCAGTACCTAAGCATTTCTTAGCTCAAGTAGATCGGAGAGGCATTTAGGAATCTATGAGGCCCTGCAGGTTGCTACGGTCTCCAAAGAGATGTGCACTCAGGTAACAGGAACACATCTCGTACCAATTACAATCTCCTGTGTGTTATTTTATAGCTTTTTTTACATTTACCATCTAGATTCCCCACCCTCACCAAAGGTACAGGAGATTCTGTAACATTCTGTGCAATCAAGACTTAGAACCAAATGAAAAGAGTAACTACGAGTTTTGTTTAATAACAGGTTTAACTGGGAAATTTAACAGGTTTAGTTGGGAAACTTACTTTTTCATTTCAAAATATCTTTTCTTAACATTTATATAACCTATAATCACCACGGAAGTGACCATTTTAAAACCTAAAACCTTCAGGTTAATATTAAATTTTATTACTGTTGGCAGCTTTGCTCAGAAGTTATATTTGAAGTCAAATATGCTAAAGTTTATGTTGCTAATCTTGCAGTATTACCTACCTAACTCTAAATAAGGCAGATGATTATAGATAGACTTTTAAGTGAAGTTAAAAAGAAAATACTTCTGTGATTTTCTGACCTATAAATAAGAAACAAAACACATGTTAACTTCCATATTAAAAATATAGATATTCTTCGATACAATTGATTGATTTCTAACACATTTGATATATTTTAAGACAGATAAACTTACTTCCTTCTCTGGAATAAAGGCACTTGGTCCTCTTGTCAAGGGTTGAGATACTCTGATTCTTTTATCCTGTTTTAAAAAGAAAAGTTTTATGTATTAATGGTGACTTTCTAAGAAAAGTTTAGTTGGAGTGAATTTATTGCTAAAGAATGAAAATAAATAGAATTGTGTAAAATTAGAGTAAACGTTAGGTCTCAGATAAAAGCAAACCCAACCCATAGGGCCATCCTGTGACTAAGGTAATAGGGCAACTCCTGCCATAGTGCTGGATGCACAGTAAGCTCCCCAAATGTCATTTCCCTCAGTTACCTTCTACAGCACCACAGATGTTTAGCCCATAGTTGACATGACTGAAAACCATCAATCTCCACAATAAAATCGTATCTAATAGTATACTAGTACGCTGTTAGACCGCAATTTGAAAGCTAAAGGAAAGGTTAAATTCAAAGAGGATTACATGCAGCTCCCAAAGCAATGACCAGATCTGTGGCTTTTTTTTTTTTTTACCTGAATAAAGTAGGAAAATCATATATAATATAAAGTTTTAAGTAAGTTTTAAGTAAGAAAAACATGAAACTTGGAGTAGAGGTTAACTTAATCTAAGAACTGGGAGAATACAACAATGCTTATCATTCCACTGGCCATCATATTTAGTATTAACTGGTAGATTGCCAATGGTATGTGTCAGATTTTTTAAAGTTTTTAATCTCTTTGTTAAATTGTTTTTAATTGAAAACCATTTTGGTGTCCCCATTTAAGTGTGATTATCTATAAGCCACAAAAATTTCAATCGGGAAATAACTTTCATCTCAGTAGGCATGTTGAGGAGCAGTAATAGTCAGAGGCAGGCTCTCAAGCTTTCAAGTCTTTCTCAGCCAGGAGAGGTAGAAGTAGCCACTTAATTTTTTACAATAAAAGTAATATCCTAAAGTTCTGAAAAGAAGCCCCCCAAAACCATAACCTAAAAATAGGGGCTATGTCATGGTTTAGAAAGATGATAAAGAACGAGTGGGAAATCAGAGAACATGGAACAAATGTCTACTAGAAAAGAGTGTATTAAGTTTTAGGTGCCACCAAGTCCTCCTTTGAAAGCTTCTAAACTGAGGAAGTAGCTCCAGGTGGTTCCTTATTTGAGGATGGCAGTATCTATTTTACATGACCTTATCTCCTGACCACAGCTGACTAGACCAATAAACATACAAACTGATCTGCAGCCCATGGGTGCCTTGATGAAAAAGTTCTGCCCAAATAGAACTGAGGGTAATTAGCTAGAGCTGTAAGATTCTAGAGTACTAGAAGTAACTTTAGAGTACTAAAGTTATATGAAAGTTATGTAACCTGATATAGAGAAGCGAAATAAAATAGCACTCAGAAGCAGAGGCAAGGAGAAAAAAAGAAGCATCCCAGCAGGCAGCTTCTAAGGGAAAACCACTAGAGTTTCTATGGATTCACTAGAGAAATAAAGCTCTCTCTTCTCTCTCCATTCTCCCTTCCTCCCTTCCTCCCTCTTCTTTCTCCATAAGGTAATCTGAGTCCTCTTTTGTCCTTACAATCAAAGGGCCTACCAAACATAAAATAGTTACTTTAATTCCTTTACTTTATTAGGAAGCAGTCACAAAACAAACTGGCAAAAGTAGGCAGTCAGGCATCAACGATTTTTCTGAGAGTTTAATCAGATATTCTAATAGATACCGAGGCTACAGGGCAAGCTAAACAGATTTGATCCCTGCCCTCATGAGCTTGGCACACGATCATCATCAATTTTCAGGTTTCTATCAAAATAAATATATTAAATAATGATAATCTTAAACTGATAAAGTTTCGGCAGGAAGTAGGCATCTACCTAGGTTTTATTTATAAAGTGATGTCAACTATATCTCGATTTACTGGTCGAGTACACTAGAGGGCTCCATGTAAAAAGAATTTAGAATTTCTAATATTAGTATTTCTTGCCTACGTCAACTGTATCTAGATTTACCCAGAAAAATAAAAATAACAGATTTCTTCCCTTTGCTAGCCTCTGTAAATTACAGAAAGTAAAATTTCAAATAGTCTATACAAAATAGCCTAATGCATTAGCACGCGAAAAGCAATTTCCTTTACGAATGATCATTTCAAATGAACAAAGCAGTCAGAGAAACTGACTGTGAGGACAAATCATAGGTTTGAGGAGAAAAATGTCAACAGGGAGATAAGTGGAGGCTTTTAATTATATTTATAAAAATACACAAAATCCAGAGAAAATATAGGGAGAGAAAAATAAATTAAAAGTATACAAAGGGACTCTGGAGACAGAATATTAATAATGTGATTTGTTTATAAAAATCACTATTTGATAAATTTATTAATAATGTGATTTGTTTATAAAAATCACTATTTGATAAATTTATTCAGTTTAAATTTATTAAACTGAATTTACCTTTAAATGTTATTTTGCTTACAAAATTATTTTCTGAAATAGATGTTTAAATATGAAATACATTTTCATTACAAATGGAACTATATACTATTGCACTTAAAAAATATAACATCTCTTAGTTTTAACCAACTGATAAGCAACTGAAACTCAATTTCATTTGTGTCAATGTTCATTTGTTCATTTATTCAGCAAACATTCATTGAGTATTTACACTGTGCTAGGCACAGTGGCAACACAAAGAAGCATTAGATTGGCAGAACTGCATACAACTAATATACAGCTATGATATATTCCATAGTAGATGCATAAACAAAGCAATGTGGGAAGACATCATTTTAGCAATTACAATTTACTTCATTATTTCCCTATTGTTGAACATTAAAGTTATGTACAGTTTTCACTATTATAAATAATGTTATGCTGAGTATCTTCATAACAAAGAGATTTTGGGGTATATTTTGTGGTAGTTAAGATCGTTTCTTTAGGAAGATTCCTAAATAAGAACTTACTGGGGTTTAGGTCATAAATATCTTTAAAGCTCTTGTTGCCAATATGCTAACAAAATTTTTTACCAATTTTATTTTCATCAGTTGAGAAAATATCCACTTAATCTGTTAATTTCAAAAGTGAAAAATAGAAAAATGTGTTTGAAACTTTTTATTATGTACTTATCTGAAGTAAAATTTCTTAAGCAGATCTGTGTTTGCAATAACACGATTCTGGGGTGATGAAGCCCCTGGACCTGAGATAAAAACAAAGCAAAACAAACAAACAAAAACCCTGCTGAAAAGTTACTACACCAGATGAGAGACAATGTGGCCTGACCTAAGGGAGTTGTTCACTGAAGAGAAGGAAAAACTTACAAAACTTTAAGGTTTACCATCGTGTATTCTTTATCAGTTGTATTTTTAAAATAGCATTACTACTGAAATGATCAGCCTACTTCCTGCTTCTGTATAAGGAAAACTTTTTCTGGTGAGGACTCTACTATTGTCTCAGCTGGCTGCTTTGTTTATTTATATGAAGGTGAAAAACAAAATTCTAAAAATGATCAAGGCAGCTCATAAATTCTACTGTAAACTCATTTTACTGGAAGTTTTTTTCTCTACCTATTTTCTCTCTCTGTATGTTTTTAAAGTTGGTTGATAAGATCAAATATAAAAGAAATAGGATCACATCATATCCAAAGTTTCACTTTAAAACCATAAACTGGAGTTCTGGACTCCTATAATATATTGTTATACTTTTCCTCATGTTTTATTTCAAATCCAAAATGTTCAGGACTGAGTTCCTTATTCATTCATACCTGATTAACTTTTCTCAAGTCTCTAGACCTGTGGTACTCTGTATGGTAGCCATTAGCTACATGTGACTAAATTTAAATGAATTAAAATTAAATAGTTAAAAATGCAGTTCCTCAATCATATGAGTCACATTTTAAATGCTCAACAGCCACCCGCGGCCGTGGCTACAGAACAGGCCAGTGCAAACATTTCCGCCTGCCATTGCAGAAGGTTCTACCAGTTAGTGCTTCTCTAGACTCATTTTTTTTTAAAATCACATCTTCAGACATTTTAATGCCTTTTTGAAATGTTAAATGACTGCTCTGCAGTTACTGCTTTGATGGTCACATCTATTCAATTCCATAACCAGGCATTTTAATATAATTACTGACATACTCTCAACCAAATTAAAAGTGAAGCCAGATAGGGGAAATTCAGGAAAAAAAAAAAAAAAAAGAAGTCCGCCAGTTCCAAGAATCCTTGTCTCAATATCTGGTCACATTACAGTCTCCAGAAAAATATCAAGGACTTGTTTTCTTTTTTTCTCTTTTCTAAAATTTATGATACAAAACACATAACGAGATCTACCCTCTTAACAATTAAGTGTATAGTACAGCATTGTCAACTGTAAGCACAATGTTGTACAATAGACGTTAAAGGGCTTTTTTATCTTGCATAACTGCTATTTTATACCCATTGAACAACTCCCCATTTCCCTCACCCCCCCTCCACCCTTGGCAATAACTACTTCCTGCTTTTTATGTAAGCACACTCTTCAGATCCCAGCTGAGATGCTCCCTGTGTAATCGCCACCCTTCTTCACCTCCTAGCACAGTTCAGCTCTGCCTTTCTCTGTGCAACTCTCCCCTTGCTCTGCTTCCATAACACTGAACCACCCAGTCCACTTCTTTGACCACTATTACTTTTCCTAGATGGAACCTGCATTTCTTTCATCAATATTCATTTGCTTAAGTGACTGTTTCTTCCACAGCTTACATCTTCTTTACATGAAAGAAGAAAAAATTCTACTGAATCGTGTAATAGTCACTATCTTGGGGGAGGAGGGTGGAGCAGGTCAAGAAGAAAAGAAGGCAGGTGATATGAAAATGAGCAAGCCATCAATTGGCTCCTGAATCTGTTTCATCTGGCTGGGAGCTGACTCTTCTCAGCCCTCAGTCTGGCTTTGGGGCATTTGAACTGCCTGTGACATCATCTGTTTGTAATATTAGCACCTTCAAGTCAACATGTTTAAAACAAATCTTCTACCCCAAACCAGCTGTTCCTCCTCACTTTCCTCTATAATAAAATCACCACACACTCACCAGTAACCCCAGCTCTGATTTACATTTATCTTTGACTTTTTATCTTAGGAGTCTGCATTCAGTTGCCAAATCCTATCATTGCCTTTTCCCAACTAAATCTTTAAGTCATCCTTTCAACAGACCCTTCTCAACCATAAGTTTCTCTTAGGCTGAGAAATATTTTCCTTTTACGACTGTGAATGTCAATTCTAGGTCTTGGCTTTCCCTCTTGTTGGGAGGCTTTGACAAGATAACATAAAAGTTTTAAAAATGTAAAGCATGATACAAAATAAGGTCTTATTTTTATTTTTCTTCTGCCAATTTTCCCTAATGTAAAACAAAACAAAACACCGCAAACTAAAATAGCTATATTTTCTCAGCAGATGCTACTCTAATAGAAACACTCAAGTGAAAATAAGTGTTCTATAAGAGAAAATAACTGACAGCTGCACTGATTTTGAAGAATAATATTGCCATATTTTCTTCTCTTCAGTTATAAAGCTAATATCTTATTCTGGAAACAAATGTCTTTGATCATAATAGTGAATCTTGTACAATGGCTTTCAAATCATAAGCCTTGTTTTGTTTCCATGAAAATCGCAAACCAACAAACAAGCCTTTCAGGTTTTCTAGCGGCATAGTCTATTACCCTAGCCACTAGTCATATTTAAAATTAAGTTGATTAACAATTAAGTTACAAATTTAGTGCCCCAGTTACACCAGTCACATTCAAGTGTGCGACAGCCACATGTGGCTAGTGGGTACCATGATGGATAATGCCAACCTAGTATTTTTATCATCGTCAAAAGTTCTACGGTAGAGCACTGCTCCATAGTATTGATTAGTCCTGATTCCAGCTACTAGGATGATGCAAAAACACAAAATGGTTAAAATTCAAGAGTGAACATAAGCATAATAAACATGTATTAAGGTAACTGCATAGAAATAAAAATTGATTAGATGTTAAAACTGGAAAAACCAATAAAATCAAATTAACTATGATGGCAAGTTGTGGAAGATACCATTTTCAGTCTTAATATGATGACAATGGTCAAATCACTAAAAATAAATTCTCTAAAATGTTGATTTTAGTGTTAAAAAAATAAAAAGGAATATAAAAATTTATGAAATTTTAAACAATAGTAAATTTGTGATTTGTTTTTAAATATCTTAGACAACAGTCACAGAACTTGCTTAAATTTTTTTCCATAAAAGTCCATAACTTCAATCAAGAAAAAAACTAGATATAAAATAGGAACTGGTACTTTCTATGTGTCAGTTCTATGTGTTCTAAGAGATTATTTTACAAGGGTTATGATCTCAAGAATGCTACCATAAGGAAAGTTTCTTTTTTCAGATATGTCATAGCTGAAAGAAGTTATGCTTGAAATGCATCAGCTGAGATTATGCTTATTAAGTAATTATCTGCTGGAAAACAAAACACTGAAAGGATAAAGATAAATTATATTTAGAAAATTGCTTATTTTGACACTTAACAGCTAAGCAATTTACTAGATCACTTTATATAAATTAATCTGAATAGAAAATTGAGATACTCAGAAGTTAGGTATTCTTAAAATTATGAGTCTTTAGATATAATCAGCAAATTACTTGTTCCTAAAAAGCTGAATGCCAAAGAGAATTAATTGCTGCATTTAAGGCTATTAAGTACTTTCAAATAAATTATTAAATTTTTTACTTATCTTTTGTTTTTTTTCATTAAAAAAGGGAAAAGCAAAATACACATTCTATTCATTAAAATATAAAAGCTGTTTATGATTTTATCTCTATAGGAGAGAAGAATATTAAGATAAATGTATGTAATTAATTTTATATAGACACTCAAAGAAGAGGTTATAAAAAAAATCTGTTCGACATATTAAAAAAAAAAACCTAGTGAAACAGAAATTTTGACTCCACTGAGCATACTAATCCCACTATTTTTAAGGACAGCCTTAGAAAATAGTTTAATAGCTTTAACATTCTTTTCTAAACATGCTACAATGACAAAATATCTTAAATATGAACCATACTCCAAACAAAATTTGAAGCACGACTATAATTAAGCCAAATTCAATTATCAATACAAATAGTAAATTTCAGTTGCTGATTCTCCTATTTATAGATGTTCCATTTTGGCAGAAACCACTGCAAAAAGGGCAAAGATGGACAGGTGGCTCTATGCTATAAAATAATGCTGATGCCTCCTCTTTGTTCCTTGGCAGACAATTTCAGGAATAATGACTGGGTTTATAGAAATTGATGACTTTATATATTTTAGAGGGAAAGGGCAGATGAACAGGAGTATAAAGATAAAAAAACTATCACTAAATGAGAAAAAGAATGGGTTTCAAATTAGATTAAGTGTAATAGACTGGTAATTTTACAATAAACTCAAATTTAAATGTCTATTATTACCTGGAATATGTACATTATGTTCTCACCATCCCAAAATAGCTTAAAAGACCATTTAACAAAATTGTGACTTCTCCTATAATAGATTAAAATATGTATTGACCTTCATTATGCTATAATAACTGAGATCTAAGGTCACTTAGTGAGAAAAGATCTGGAAGCAGAAAATGGCAATAGCGCCAAGGGTGAGAATCTTTCAAATCACACCAACATCTCTCCTATTACTTAGCGCTAGAGTGGTGCAAGGAGCCTAGCCAGACACTACAAGGTGTGGCAGAAATTCACTGACACCATAGAGCACTCAAAATTCCTTTTCAAAAGTTGGGATTCCTGCCTCATTCTAATGGCCTGAGACTTCAGAAATGGACTCCTTTTCATTAACCTATTAAAACCAAGGCTATCAAGTCCTTTCTGCAACAGTTCCAACAACCCTGGGTAGTCACCTGAGGAACAATGCAAAGATCTTGCTACAGATAGTGTGAATTTCAGCCTTCTTCAGCAACATATACTGATTAAGATTTTTAATTTGGAATCTCAAAACACTTCCACTAAAAGCACTGCATTTATCAACTGTATTTCAGTGATTTCTTTTCCTCCTTGTTCCCTTATTAAGCTGTTAGCTCCAGGTGGGCCAAGACAGTGCCTTGTTCCTTCTTGAATATTTCAACTTCAGCATGGTGTACGACGTGAGGTAAATAAACTTCTGGTCTATTTCTGAAAGTTTTATGTAATGATCATTTGAATAACAGTATTTTTTTTCTATTTCACTTTTCAAAAAATGAGTTCCAAGAAATAGAGAATGTCGTGATTAAGCAACTCATTAAAAAACAAAATCCCTCTTGTGCTATTTGGTAGGAACTGTTAGGTAAATTTTGTTTTACCCACTGTGGGCCCAAAGATAGACAAACTCACCTACTGAGTACTCGAGAAAGAGCAGCCACGAATGCGATAATTACTGGTAGAGATCAGCAGTAGTAATTGCTGAATAGATGCAGTTAAGTATGCAAAGAAGGGACCTCATCCCAGCAATAAAAGAATTAAAAATATATATCCATGTTGTAAAGAGTAGTTAATAAGTTAACTCCGCACTGCAGTATAGCTGAGTTTCTAAGTGAGATTTCTCTTGGCTACTAACAAAATCCCTTTTGCTAATTAGAACACATGGTGACCTGTTCAAAGTGCAAGCACGTTTTTATATTTATACCCTCACTATGGAATAGCAAACTTCTAAAAACAAAGGGACCACTAGTTCCCAGTTCCCTGTACAACCACAGAATGACAAAAACTTACAAACCTGAAAATATTAAGAACAAATATGGGGCTAGGATAGTTTCTAAACTACATCATTATCATACTACTAGCTCATCCTTTAAACTGCAAGTAAATCTAAAATCATGTTCATGTCCAGTGCCATCCAGCAAGTAGCAAAGAACACACCTCTTTTTCCACTTTTCAGGTAATGCCAGAATAGCATTAGTCAATCAAGTGAGATTCACTGTAATTAAAAATCAATAGTTCTAATATGGTATGTCTTTTCTGTATTCTATGGAATTTTAAAAAATTTATTGGGGTTACACTGGTTAATTAAATCATACAGGTTTCAAGTGTACAATTCAATAATACATCATATGTGTATTGCATTGTGTGTTTGCCACCCAAAGTTAAATTTCCTCCCGTCACCGTATACTCGAGCCCCTTTACCCCATCTACATCCCCTCTTCTATGGAATTTAGATATATTTGAACGAGCATTTCCTGAGGCTCTGCCTTCTCTTTTTAGGTCTATTGAAATTCTACCCATACTTCTTTTAAGATCCAGCTCAAATACCAACTCCTTTGATTTCCATCTACTCCCACCAACTCTCAAGCTCTTCTATGAATTTAAACTTCTTCTTAAGATTCACAATTATATTTTGTTTCTCTCTCTTACAGCTATCAACAAATATCATTATCTTACCACTTCTTTAGAACCATAAACAAGCTCCTTAAAGAGCAGGATCAATTTCTAACACAAAAGCTGTAGCATTACAGCCGAGCTACATGAAAATAATAGATACTCATGTATTTGTTCAATTGTATTAAGGAGACAGGAGTCTGGTACAGGCTTTTCCATCTCTTTTCCTTCCACAGGGAAAGAGCATCCTGTTGACTTGAGGCAGTTCTCTGTACTCTTACTGAGAAACACCAATAAATTAAATCAATAAGCAGTCCTGGACATCAACCTACTACCTTTCTTGTACCCTCTGTGTTCTCTATGTCACAAATATTCGGTTTTCCTGTTTATTTTCTCATGTTGTTAAAACAAGTAATTCCTGCAACTTCCTATAATTTGTACTATTTTCTTAGAAATCAGAAATAATATTGTGTGCTGTGACACCAATCTTGAGCAACAAAGGCTCCTACGTGAGCTTTTCAGAGTTGAGAACTTTAGAAATGCTGAACTACAAAATATACTTGCTGAATATGCTATTAAAATTTTTAGTTAAAGACAAAGAAAATTATCTCTGTACTTGAGAAAATTAATGCACATCTATAATAACTACCTAATTCAGTGCTTCCCTATCAACATGCAGACAATATACTTTTCTACCACTAATTATAAGATCTCTTTCCAGGTTCCAAAGAAGGGCTTTCTTTCTATACAAACAATTTTTAAAGTTCTGTATCGTGTAATACTAATAACTCACCAAGAAATTTAAAAAGCTTTTACCTGTTAAAATTTTGTGCCAATTAGATTAAAAGAAATTGAATTGGAAGTTTTAGAAAGAAAGACTCCTATTAGAGACAATTACAGTTATGTAACATTCTAATATTATTCAGTACTAATCTTTTGGAGAAACAAAAAATATGCTGTGAATGTAGATCCTTTGCTATATGACAGAAAAACGGAGTTTTAAATCAAACCTCCATACTCAGCATTTACCACCCAGGTTTTAACAAAATCAAAAGGCCTTGAGGTTATTCTGATAGAACAAAGAGTAACAGGAGAGATAGTTCCAGGTCTTTCAAAACACAGTGACTAAGAAAATACAGGTCACTTGCTCAGCTGAAGGGAATTAGGGGGAAAAAACCATGAAATTCAGTTGATTTCTGGAGATTTACAAAACATAAGCATATTAGCCATCTGAAAACCAATTCTTTACACAAAGAATTCATGATCTTATTTAAATTGAGAAAATACCCTTTATATAGCCTCCTAGGAATAATAAGCAAATTAAAATGTTTGATTTTACACTGAATTATTAAACTTTAGTTTTAATAAAATTAAAAACAAGTTTTCGTTTCTAGTTTTGAACAGAACAATTGTTTTAATTTTTGCCTAGAAAGTAGATTTGATCTATATAATGAATTCTCATTAGCTTCATCTCTGCTCTAGTTTGTCAACCTCCAAATCTATAAACAGAGGACTACAAAACTGTGCTTTATTGTATATAGGTAAATTTAAAACCTATTGTAATCAGAATTAAAACCATGAATTGTTACACTCATTTAATTAGATGGTTTACAATCTTTTGGATATCAGAACTTCTTTATTTTTTACTTTTATTTTTTAAAATTCTAATTTTCAATTTTAGTTGACATTCAATATTATATTAGTTTCAGGTATACAACATAGTGGTTAGACATTTATATAACTTATAAAGTGATCCCTGTGATAAATCTAGCACCCACTTGGCACCATACATAGTTATTACAATATGATTGACTATATTCCCTATGCTGTACTCAGGACATCTTTATATTGTTAAAAATTATTGACCCCTCCCAAAGACTTTTAATATCTATCAATAATTATTATCAGAAATTAAATCAAAGAAAATTTTAAGATATTTATTAATTCATTTAAAAATAAAAATAGAATAAATCCACTACATTTACACAAATGAACTTTTTTGAAAGTATAATTTTTAAAACAACACAAAATTTACTGAGAAGAGTAACACTGATTTACATATGTGCAAATGTTAGGCTTAATAAAAGAGAATTGGGGAGTCTCATATCTGCTTCTACATTCAATATGTTGCTATATACTGTGGCAACTGTACAACATGAAGAAAGTCCGGACACGCAGAGATATGGAGCTGGAAGAGGGAGAACTTTAACAGCTTTTCCAGATAATTCTGGACATTCTTTGATACTACACTAAAACTTGACAAGTGGTACCTTTTAAAGTTTGTTACAATATGGAATCTGAAGCCATATCAATAAACTTCTTACTCTGTTACATTAAAATCCATTGACTTATCTTGTACTTTGAATGCATTATCTACCCATGCATGATTTTGTCATGTTAATCACTGGTCATTTAGAAAATATTGGTTCACTGAGCTTTGCAGGTTTTTCAAATGTTGACACATTGAACATAATATTAAAAATAAAAAATTTTAATACTACCACCGATCACATTAGGAAAATCTGTTTAGTACTGAGAAGTGGTCAAGTTCATCGTAGAGGACACTAGTTTTCCAAAGTTATTTTCTCCTGAAAGCTCAAATTTTATCATTAGCAATAAATCCTGTCAGCTGTTTTCCTTTACGTGACAGGCTCGTTTTGTTCATTTTTGTGAAAATGTCTGCCAAATATCCAAGTCTGAATAAGCATAGTTATCAGTCGGTCAATAAAGGCAACTGATTCAGCTCACAACTCAGTCACATGGCTGCCTTTCTTTGAGACAGCGTCATACTTCGCATGCAGAAGAGCTTTAAGTATATTCTACATTTTGAAACAGAGGCTATTAAAAACACGCTAAATGGTCAAGATTTAATAACATGTATAATTTTTACTGTTTCATTAAGGATATTCTTGAGTGAAACTGACATTTTTTATTATGAATAGAAGATGGTGAGGAACACTGATTACTATTACACTGTGATGCCACTGTTTGATTTGTGCTGTTAGAAGTTCATAGACCACACTTTGGGAGCCACTGATTAGAAGAAATGTTTCCAATATACTCTTGTCTCTCTTCCTTTTAATTATGTATCCTTATAAATGATTTCATTAATTTGCAAAATATTGCTATATTTAACCTTCATGTTAAGACAAAGTATGAAGAAACCCCTCCGAACAATTATTTTTTTATTTTTCTCATTACTACATGGTCATAGAACGTCTGTAGAAGTATTTATTTCCTTATTTTTAAAATAAACTTTTAATCAATTAAGCAAGCACAAATGATCAAGAAAATCCTATAAAAGAGCAATGCAGGAGGGGTGCTAGTCCTACCAACAATAAAACATCCTATTTCTATAATTACGAGTTGTTTAAACTCACAAACCAAAGAAACTTTCCTAATTACAACTCAAAATCCAGAAACAATAAAACATTAATAACTACACACACAATTAAAAATTTTTTTTGCATGGTACAAATACTCCATAAGCAAAATCTGTGCAAAATAGCAAATTGCATTGTCTGTACAATTTAACACAGATAATAGCTGATACCTCAATTATATAAGGAGCTCCTGAAAAATCAAGAGGAAAAAACCAACAACCAAACTGAAAGTGAATAAAATGGGCAAAAGCAAATATTATATTTTATACATCAGATGGGCAAAAATCTAAGTTAGGTAACATATTCATTGACAACTATAGAGAAACAAGCACTCTCAAAAATCATGGAGATGCAAAATTAAACAATCTTCATGGATAGGAATTTGACAGTGTCTAGAAAAATTAAATAAGCATTTATCCTTTGACTGAGTAATCCGCTTCTAGGAATCTAACCTAACAATAAAGCCATAAAAAAGAATGAAGAAAATGTCTGTATACCAAAAATAACTTGAACCTGAACCTAATCAAAACTTTAGCCCAAATTTCAAACTAACAGAAAATAAAGAGTTAGAGGAACAAGTTAAATGACAACATGAGGAAGCAAGGGAGAACATCCAGATCATGAGATATTTCTATAGGACAACTGACTCAACCAGGGAAAGGCATGAAAAACAATTAAGAGCAAACCAAAGGGATTACTCTTAAGAGAGACTTAAAAAATATAACTACCAAATGTATGGTGGACCTAATTCAGAAAAAGTTAACTCTAAAAAGACATTAAACAAATGAAAGGAAATTGAGGAAGATGGGATATCCGACAACATCAAGCAATTATTGCTAATTTTGCAAGGCATGACAGTGGCATTGTAGTTATAAGAATGTGTTCGTATATTTCAGAAATGCATACTAACATATACAGGGAAATGAGTTTTGAGATTTAATTTAAATTACTTCAGCAACAATAACAACAACACAGGACTGATGAAGTAAAAGTGGCACAATCTTGCCAATACTGAATTTGGTGACTGGTTTTGGAGGTTCATTACATTACTGTTCTTTCTGCTTTCATATAGCTTGACATTTTTCATAATTATTCCCTGAATCTCTCTCAAGGAGTAAGACTAAAAACATAGGCAAGAATCATGTCATGAATGCAATTCTAAAGAGCTTGGATTTCATGTAAAAAATAGGTAATATTTAATGGATTATATTTGTCTTTAAAGAAAATATTTCTGACATCAGAAAATGAACTTGGGTGGGGAGGAAATAAAACCTGTTGGGTGGCTACTACAATTTCTAGGAAAGGGAAGATTTGGGTTAGCCAAACAGTACAGGTTAAGAAAGGAATTATGTTGAGAGCTGTTTAGGAGATAGAATAGAATTGAGTGACCGACTTGAGTATGACAGTAAGGTCGTGAAAGACCACACCACCTCACAGAATTCTGAACTGGGGGACTGGATGGATGCATTATGTTGAAACCATCTGATAAAAAAGAAATCAAGAGATTTGGGGCAGTTTGGATTTAGGTTGATTCTAGGGATATATGTTCATAAGGTAGGTATATAAAAGAATATAGGTATATAGGGTTTCAGGAGAGATAAAAGAGCTGGCAAGAGTCAGGTATTTCATTATTTAAATCTGCATTTAAAGACCAAACTTCCCATTATGTATAACACCCAAGAACGACTTCATAATAGGTTATTTTACCACCTGTTCATGAAATTTCTTTCAGTGACTCTAATATGCTTTCCATTTCCACCACCACTACCCCATTTTAGTATGTATCATTCCCAGCTTTGGGGAAAAAAGGACAGTAGAAACAAGAATGTTTTCAACAATTCTGGCCCTCATCTAGCTCTGCCTAACTTTGTTTTCCAAGTGCTCCCAACAGGACATTCACTTCAGCTTTATTGATGTGCTGACTCCCAAATATTCCTTTCTGTATTTCTGTGTCTTTGTTCCTTTGTCCTTGAATCTCCATGTGAAATGCCACTTCATATTTACTTCATGTTGCTAACTCATCTCATAAGGCCAAACTTAGTTACTATACTCTCTGTATTGAGTCATTTAAACCTGACATGACACCTGGTCATACCTTTATATGTCTTTAATCTTTCACTAATTTGATTAAAGAATGTTTCATCTGACTAAATAATTCAAATTAGGTGCTCAGTAAATGTTAATTGATCACATAATATTTCTATATATTACTAAGTCTATTACATATTTAATGATATTAAGTACTTTTGGGCAATAACTGACTTAAAAATTGTTTCTTGTCATCCTGGACATATGCTAGTCCCAAATACACATACACACACACACACACACACACACACACACACACACACACACACACACAAAACTAAATAGAACAATATCACAACATTAAAGGTTTTGAATCTGCTTTGGCAACAAAATTCTGAGTGCAGTTTTTGGTCAAAAGAAAGAACTATAATTATATTATAATTAAGATCCGTGAAAGTAATTACCTAATAATTAAAAACTTCAATTTGTCACTCCCGATAGCCCCTCTCATTTTCCAGATTAGTTTTGCCTACAGATACTGTGCATGTTTATGTTCTTTATCATTTTATTTTAACTAACTTATTTTAACTAAGGATAGCCTATATTTTAGGCTTCGATGTTAGTTACTAAATTCAGTTTTCTAGTTAATTCAAAATAAACAATATTATTCGTGTGATCTGAGCATTACTAATTTTTAAGCTTTAAAATGAGAACCAGAGCATTGTATTAGGCATTCTAAGTTAAAAATACACAAATCAATCTAACACCAACCAATCAGTATGCACTAACTGAATTCTTCATTATTAAACAGCTCATAAAATAGCTCTTTTAAAAGAATAAAAGCTATGTAATGAAGCTTACAAACTCATTGATGAAATTCGACAATAAACAGAATGAATGCAACTGAATGCTACAAGCATGGTGATATAATGGAAAAAGAACTAAAAACCTGAGTTCTTTTTTCTTCTCAAGTACTGAGAGACCTTGATTAATTTTAGGGGTATCAATTTTCTCATCTGAAAAATGATCTCTATGGGCCTTTTTGCATTAATATTTTCCAGTTAATATGAAATGCTCAGAGTTTTTAAATGCTGGTTGAAAGTTTTCAGAAGCAAAATAACCAAAATGTTTTAAAAATTACCTTCTCATTATTTTTGCTAGTTTAGTTATTTTTTAAATAACCATGTTACTTAGTCTATTAATAAACTGATAAACAGATTTTGAATATATCTAAGATTTTTTTAATGTTCTACACAATATTTTCTCAATAAATGATCACTAAGAAAATATACCATACTCTAAAAAAATTTAAAATGAAAAACACGTACTTCTTGTAAGGATCCATATTGTTTAATGATTTTTCTCCTCCAAATAAATAAGGGACTATGAAAAACTATTTTATGTAAATGATGATAATAGTCTTGTAAATAATCTCCGCATGATTAAAAATCCTTACAATCTATTATTATAGATGATTTTTCAAAGTCCTCTCAAAATGTATGGACTTGTTCTTGGAAATTTCTATTAAAAATATATTGTAGAATTTTAACTTTGGTATTAAGGAGTACTAAGCTTGTATATATTAGTGTTTTAATTTTGCATAACTTATTTTTAGGGGATTCATATAATCTTAATGGGTCTTCAAATACAGCTGTTTCTTCATTAGAATGAAATCTCTAAAAAATACATATTTCTCTTCTAAAAAAAGAGCCATATGATTAGTATGCCAAACACGGAAATAACTATCAGAGTGTATGGGTTGGTTGCTAGGTCAAGATATATCACTCAAATCCTGCACTTGGTGCTGGCTTGGCTAGGGTCCTTGGTTCTCCAGGTGGGCTGCTTTTGTTTCCTCCAAGTAGCTGGGCAGCTGGGTTCCCAAAGGAAGCATCCAAATGGCAAAGGCTAAAGCTGTAGATGGTCCCCATGACTTTTTATTGTTAGCTCTTCAAAGTGTAATTTTATTTTCTAAAGCAAACAATTGTAGTTTCCCTAGCTGTAACCCTAACTATCTTTTCTCCAAGTGGGAACAACTCTGAGTTCTTTCAGCAAAATTATATGAGTGGTAACAAGACCTGAGGATTAAGGCCACATGACAAGGTCTATTTCCAAAGCATTAAAACCAGTCCAGTGATAGTTTCTACAGAATTTAAAGATTAATCCAAGGGTGACTTTACATTATGATCAAGAGTAGAAGTGAACTTACCAAAGCTGTCGCTCTTACTCATAATGTGAATAAAATTATTTTGAATAACATTTTGAATAGACATATGTGATTATTTAATCAGCAGAATTTAGTTGGCAAATATTTTTAAATACTTTTAATGTACCAACAGACTTGTGCATTTCAGATAGCCAATAATATTTTATATTTTGTTAATGCTAATATTTGATTTCTTAAAGGAAACATGGACGTATCAAATAAGAATGCTATATGGGACAGAGGTCCCAGTTTAATTTCATTGATAAGCACTGAAGTAACATTTATTCCTATCATTTCAAAATGTGAAAAACAGATTCTTAAGTCCTGAATGGTGATATTCAAAATGTTATAAGGCCATGGGGTCCTTCTCTACAAAAAGTTGACGATTTTTTCCCCCTTAGAAAATATGTATTTTTCTAATTTGGAAAAGATGGTAGTGTTTTTCTTATTCTAAATAAACAAAGAAAGTGTTTAAAAATACACATATTCCAAGAAAAAAAAGTAAAGTAATAGATTAAAGGATAACAGTGTAGCATCAAAGCAGCAGGTAAACGTTAAATCTCTTTAAGCCTTAATTTATTTTTTCCTATAGTAGAGATGGCATCTCAACTTCATAAAACATGGATGAGGATTAAACAAGATAAAATATTAGGAAAAACCCTATATTGTGTTAAGAATATAATACACACAAAGTGGAAGGTAGCTATATCTTCAAATTTTAGATAGAATTTCTGGCAAGGTTTATAAATTTCCCTCCATTCTGGATTATATTTTCCAAAGAGCTTCATTATGAAATGGATAAAGTTATTGTTAGTACTATGTTCCCCCAACAGACACATACTTGTGTGAATTTCCATCCTCCGCCCCCCATAGTTTCTCTTTTTTCTGACTGTAAAAGTAACATATATTCGAGGTGAAAAATAAAGTATAAGCAAGCAAACAAAAACTGTAATTTTATCATACAAAAAAGCCCACTCGTAACATGGTGGTTTCTATCTTCCAATATATTTTTTCTAATCATATAAATGTAAATGCAGAAATGCAAATTTACTAGAGGTCTTAATTTTATACATTTTTATAATTTCTTTTCCCCATAATTTTCTCCAAAACATATATTTTAAAATCTTCACAATAAATGCTTTTAATTATGAATTCAGATGGCACGTACATGACAGTTCTATAGTACCCTCACAGATGACACACATTAGACATCTGTGACCTGTAATGATCTGATTATTAAAAAAAAAAAACACTGAATTTCTCTATCAAATTTACCACATCTATAATTAGTACATTTACTAAATTAATCACATTATTACAATGAATTAACTAAAATCCAAGGCTAATTTTTTTTAAAAAGGATAACTTTTTCAATTATGGTCAGTCTGCTATAACACAACATACATGCTCCTAAAAAAATAAATTACTGCTCTATGCAAAATCATGCAATAAAACCAAAGGGCTTATGGGGAAAATGAGGCTAAGGGAATAATACTTAAAAACTGCATCAGTTTTACATTTTTTTAAAAAAGGAACCTAATAAAAAATGGTACCACAGTTTTATACACATTAAATGGTTAAAAATACATATAGATTACAATAAATACGGAACATTACCTTGTAAAAGACCTGGGGTTGCTTGTGGAAGTGGGTATTGGAAGGGCTGCAGAACTTATGAGTTATGAAGCAGTGGAAGGAGGATGATCTGAAATTGGATGGAAAGTTCTAACACCAGATATGGATGGATGGTTCTTATAACACACTGGTGAACTGAGGTACAGGGTAGATGTTTGAGGGACATGTGTGTGTTCAGGGTATTCCTAGGCACCTCAGATCGACTGGGTACAGTTTTCTGAATTCACCTACTATTTCTCATGGATGAAACTGTGTGTAAGAAAATGCTAAATTCGCCACTATGCTCAAGTTATTTGCTAATACAACAATTGGAACAAACCTGCCCAAGTGTTATAGCAGAACTGACAGCATGTTGCATTTTAACACCATATCACTTAAGCATAGCTCTTATTAAGACAGAAAAGAAGACTAAAAAAATTATCCCAAAATACCAGACTCGAAACTCTTTGATAAACAGAAGTTAAATTCTTATTTTAAAAAGGTTAATTTGACAAAGTTCATAGGCAAGGTGATGAAAACGAAAACAAATTGTGGAAAATCTGCTTTTATTTGTTATATAATCCATGATAAATTACTACTCTATGTACATCTATGCTACTCTATGTATAAATACTTATCTTCCTTATATCTAAGATTTGGCCATACTGAAAAAAAAAAGTAAAAAGAAAAAATAGAATTAAGTAGTTTAAAATTAGATTTGCATTATTTGAAAACCAAATTCACAGAAAGATATCCAATTTTATCAAGAAAAATGAGATGTTCTGACAACATTAGAATGATAAAATAGTATATTTCAGATATTCAAATATTTCCTAGTGTATATTTTTTTAAAACCATGACAAATCAAGTTTGCAAATTCCAAAGCTGTAATCAAGTAAACAAGCAAAATTTCCATTAATCAAAAGTATTTTATAAGAAAGCAAGCTAAGTTACTCAGAAAAACTTTAGAAATGAAGACCAGTAGACCATTCCTTCCATGCTAGACAGAATAAAATTCAAATGGCCTTAATATTTGTTCAGCTTTTAAGGGTTCCTAGAAGAGGAAAACAAAATCTCCTTTCCTGATAATGACTATGTCTTGCAACTCTCAGTCAAGAAATGCAAATGTATTTACCTCTATTAGAATGTATAGATTTGTAAAAGGAAATAAAATCATCAAGGCACTTGGATGAAAACTCCTTGACAATTAGTAATAAAAACACTGAGGTAGTCTGCTTCTATTTACAAGACAGAAATGGGAGCAAAACATTGAATTTCTATCTAGATTGAGTGAAAGTAAACATGAAAGAAAATCGTTGGGGGAGTCGTTCCCTAGCTTTAAGCTAATTTGTGTACCTGATATCTCCATCTGTGAAATGGGGATAATGATAGTACCTACCCCATAGAGTAGTGTGGTATAAAGCCTAAAATTAAGGCTCAATATCATGTGCTGTCTTGACACCTGATAAAATTGAGAGGATTACAAATGACCTAATTGCAAGTTCTCTTCCCCACTCTGCTCATTTGATAAGGTCCCCAGGCCAAACAATCCCCCATATCAAAAGGACCAGGTACAATTCCTGTTTATCCCTGAGCAGCAAGTTTCAGTTTCCTACCAACCCATGGAAATTACTCTAACAAGCCAATTACAGCTTCCCAGAAGAACCACAAGGTGGGTACTTCACCCTCTTAATACTACAAAGCATCCCTCCCACAGCCCCTAGTTGTTCACTCCAGAATGCAACCCCCATATAGCCCTCCCTGGAATACAGTGTTTTCTTCTCTAAAGCTGTGAGTCTACGTAACTAATCAACTGTTGATCTCATCTGTCCGGTGTTGGGTGCTATGTGTTTGGCCATCCCTATGACCCCAAATTTGGAATCCTTCCCTCACCAATGGGGTGAATAGAAGCAATTAAAACAGGTAATGAGAATATTATGAGTTAATATCTGTAAAGCTCTTAAAACAGTGGCCTATTACCTACTATGTAAGTATTTGCTATTATTAGAATTATGTAACACTGAGTTGATAAAGTACAATGTAACCAGTCAAAATGTTTAAACCTTATCTAACAAGTTAAAGGAAAGATTTATAGAATAAACTGGATTTAGAAAACTATTAGTTGGCTCACAGTAGTTTCTTAATTTAATATTTTGCTCAACAGTGACCCAGACAATTTAAAATGAAAAATAAAATTGGATAATAAAGCCATTTAAAATGAGAAACACTCATTTATAAAGTAATTGGTTATATATAAGGAGCGGATGATCATTTTCAACAATTAAAAATTTAAAAATCACTAAAAATGCAGAAAGTAATCAAGATCACATTACTCTGCCTTAAAAATAAAAACAAGTATTTAATATTTAACTCTTCCATATAGTAGTGTATTTAGATGACTGAAATTTTATTCATGTCTTCACAATTGTTAAAGATAAATAATAATCTATAAATATCTATAAAAAGCCAAAAGGGTATGTGTTTTCCATTTTTACTTCCCTTCATAATTGTTTAGAAAATATCTTTCTCTCCAACCACACAGCAAACTCTCTAAAATCTAGGTCATATTCTGTATAGTTTTTTATTGTTCAAAAACCCTAGAATGTAAATATTAACTGTAAAAGTTAAATTATTTCATAATAAAACAATCTTTTTCTATCTTTAGGTCCTAATCAATAACATCTCTAGATTAATATACAATGCTCAAATTACATATTTGAAAAATTCCTGAAATTTATACAATGTTTTATCTACCATACAACATTGAAGTAGAGCAATACAACTGTAGCTATCTTTTCAATTAAAAATTAAAGAGAAAAGTAATTTTCTAATTATTAGTAAGTACACCATGTTCTAAAATAGCAATCCTGGGATGACTGATATAACATACAGAAATATGCTAGAGAGACAGCTATAAAATCTTCATTTATTTCCAGATTGCATATATATTATGTCTACACATCTGAGTCCTCATTAACCACCAACACACACATTATTATTCCCTTGGCAATTTACCCACAGCTTCTATGGATATCTATTAAATCTATGAGCTTTTGTTTTTATCTCAACATGTCTTTAATTTACCATTTCGTTTAATTTACCATCTCATTTAGATTTTTTCTCTGCACTATCCTTCACTTAAATTATGTGTTCCACTCTCTTATTTCAAAACAGTAATAGCTCTTGGATTTTAAGAAAATTACATGTTTATTGTTAAAACAAACAAAAGACAGTGAAGTAGATGGTAAAAATAATTTCCAGTAATCTTGCCACACAAATTAATACTATTAATTTTGGAGTCCATCCTTTTGTATCTTTTTACCTTTTAAAAAATGAAAACCTAAAGCTTCATATCCTTTGGGAGGAAAAAAAAGCTTTTTCTACTCATACCTAGTATGGACATCTGTTCCCTTCAATACACAGATCTATACCCTAAGCGCTATCCAGTACTCTATACTGGTTTAACCAACTGCCTCGTTAACAGTAACCTCAAGTATTAAGCATTTACTGATGATGCTTTAAAGGTGAGAGATGATTCAACTGGAAATTAACCTCATACTGAGATAAGGCTTAGTCAAAGAGGAAATAAATATAAAAAAGGACAAAAGAAGATAACAAAGGATAATATGTTCTTATTTTTTAGCTCCTAATATACAGCACTGGCACTGACCTCAACTGAAGGCTTGGTGGCCCAGCAGTGAGAGAGAAGTAAAGGGCTTTGCCTCTTAAATGGGTGTGGATGCAAGAGGGAGCAAAGGAAGCAAGTTGCTAGTGGAGTCTTTTAAGTGCTCCGTAGACTCAAAATTGTAGGAACCAGTTAGAAAAAAAATGGCGTAAATTGTGAATCTTTTATTTTAACCTTGTCATTGCTTCCAGTGTTCCGGAGATAACTCTGTTTAAATATAAAAAAGAATGGCTCATCATTTCATCAGTTATTTTTATTCTGTATGAGAATAAAATTACAACCAGATTTAGGCAACCTTTTTTTTTTTCTCAGGCATGGGTCCCAATCCTAAGCTTATACCTGAGCTTCTCAAGTTTTTTATTAATCTGAGGATAATAATTAACACTAATTTATTAAGGGAAGGAACTGTATAGCATTTTGAAATACTCAAATAAAAAGTGCTATGTAAAACAATACTATATTATGCTAGCTTAATCAATCATGCAATAACTGACAGGAAATATTCTCATACCTTACATTGCCATACTGCTATTTTAGACCAGGAAAATGCTTTTTTAAATTTTCTTTTTTTTATGAGTCTCAGAGTCAAAAGCTGACTGCCCATTGCCATGGAGACAGTTCTATTTAAGGTGCTATATTAGTCCTCTCCTCACAAAGGAAGGATAAAAAAGTAGTCAATAGGAAAACATCACTCTCCATGGTTTTAGAAATAAGAAACTACATATGCTTCTGGGGCAGCTGACATATAAAGGAATTCATGAGTCGGGTAGGGGGGATAATTTAATACAATCCATTATCTGTCCTGAATTAATATCAACATAGGTTAAATTTTAGTACTAAGCTAGGGATGATATGAGGGAAAACTCCCATTACCTCAAAATTAGATGCAACCAAATAGCAAAATAGAATTACTTATATTCAGTATCCTAGATAGAACTGCAACTAACTGAAACAATCTCTCCTTTTCAAAGAGAGATCTTTTAAGCTTTTATCTAAGGCCCATGTATAATATACATCTCTTAGGTTTGTTTTGTTTTAATTTTCAGGCTTCTTGATGTGCCTTTCTGACATCCCATTTGTAACTGAAGACTAAGCTACCAGTTCACAGGTGAAAAAGAAAATCCATAATTTACATGAGTATTTAATCTTATCTAAGAGACTCAAAATAATTTTAAAAACCTATCTTTAGGATTATTTCTCCTGTTTAAGAAAAAAAAATATCCATTAGAAATACAAATTGCCAGTTATATAAACAATCACAGGGATGTAAAGAATATAGAGAATATAGTCAATAACATCATAATAACTATGTATGGTGCCAGATGGGTACTAGACTTAGAGTGATTACTTCATAAGATATATGAATGTCTAACCATTATGTTGTACAGCTGAAACTAATATAATATTGTATGTCAACTACAATTAAAAAAATAAATTTTAAAAAATGGAAAAAATATGGAAACAAAGACGTTCAAGATAATTTTCTTCTCCATGAAAGACTAAACCATCAATCTTCTTTGAAATAAAAATAATCTAAGATGGTAAGACCCATCAGAATCTATCAATGTTATTACCAAAACACTTATTTTTATATAAACAAGCAATTCCAAGAGATATTTTCATTTGACTTCAGTCATTAACAAGCTTCCAAAACCCAACTCCCTTTTTTTTCCTTAAGTGGATATTCGAATTCAGCAACAATAAAATATTTTTCTTAAGGTTAGAGCATATTGTACCTGAAGGTCTCAAATCTGTAACTATATTTTTAAGACAGGCAAAAAGAATCTTGAATCTTCCTGATTCTAGAGTTGGTACTGCCATTATTATCTAGAAAGAGTAGATATTTAGTATTGATTTAATTTAAAACAATTTTGACTTTTTATATTTCTCAAATCACTGGACATGTACAATTTTGATTTGTGGAAGCATCTGGTTAATAATCCCAGACCAGCAGTTCTCAATCCTTAGACTTCATCAGGATCATGTGGAGGGCTGGTTAAACTACAGGCTAATGGGCCCCATCTTCGGGATTCTCTGGGTCCGGAGTGGGGCCCCAAAATTTGCATTTCTAACAAATTCGCAGGTGATGCTGATGCTGCTGGTTCCAGGACCACATTTGAAGAACCATTATCCTAGACATTAAGCAAACTTAGCCTATAGAATTGTTATTCTCTGTTAACAAATTACTTTAATTGTTCCTAAAATGAACCATTTTAAATAAAACAATAACTCATCTCTGGGGGTACAGTCAATCATAGCAATTTGGAAATATTAATTTAATCAAGACCAAGTTAATTCCTAAAAATTGCCATCCAACAGTTGGATAACTGCTGAGAGTTACAATGACATTTAGGAAAATAAACCTAGGACCAGCAGTAAATGGCTTACGTTCCCTGTGAATTCAACTGGCCCTGAAAAGTAAGTATGTACTATAATATTGTGAAGAGGAACTTAGTATTTGAATGTAAGTTTTTCATTGAAATGACTGTAAAGCAATTATGCATTACATATGTTCTAGAAAAGGTATGTATCAAGTTTTCATGAATCCAATCTAGCTTTCCAACTGACTTATATCTTCATTTTGGAAATCTTTTATATTGAATTGATTTACAACTAATAGCACATTATGTTTTAGTTTTCAAGTGTGCCACAGCTCTGTCAAATAGTTAATTATCCAAACATTAAAATATATTAAAATTACTATAAAAAGAGGATGGAAGGAAATGGCCTTTTATAATAACAGTGTACTGCTCCTTTTATGGCCATAAAATACATACCTGTCACTGAAAAAGAGATGGACAAGTCATGAGTTCTACAGGACAAATTACTTCATTTTGATATCAGAGTACCTTTCACGAATGGTAAGTGTTTTATTTAAAGCTGAAATTACTAAATGAAGACTGCCATAACAGATTCAAATTTTAGAGAGTCAACAGCCTGTAGTACACTGATAGCGGGATCCTAAGTTAATTTCTAAAATAAGAGAGTCAACAGCCTGTAGTACACTGATACCGGGATCCTAAGTTAATTTCTTATTCAGTACTTTTAAAAATCCAATTGTTTCTATAAATATATGAAGTTAAATGGAGTTATCATAAAGGTATTGTCAACTCTTTCCATTTGCCATTGTGACAAATATGTTCTAAGAGCTTTAATAAAGACCATTAGTAAAAGACACAAGAGAAAAACACATAGATGTCATGTACTTACCTTTAAAAGTTTAATATCAATGAAAAGTAAAATATTTTCCATTAATGGCTGCTTATACATGATGGGAATTTGTTTTTTAAAACTAAGTGCATTAGGTTCGTGATTACTTCATAAGAGAGAACAAGATATGGATGATCATCCATAAGAATGCATGGGTTATGGACATTTAATTCTCTCATATATAATCATAATATGCAATTATACCAAGAGTTGATCCAAAGAACTCCCTACCAGATCTAATTTGAAGCACACATTAAAATGCATAGTTATCAATCTTCATGTCAATAAGATTCTGATTATTAATTATATTATATTATTAATTATACTAATTATATTATTAATTACATTATTATTATTATTAATGACACAGCCAGTGCAATGTGCAGGATTCAGACCATATTCAGTCAATCAGAATATGGTCTGAATCCTGCACATTGCACTGGCTGTGTCATTGCCCTGGGTATCATTAGATCTCAACCACGGGAAACATCATACACTGCTGCTTTACAAATGTGCAACCTGGATAAGTGGTGACATGTTATATTCACTGATTAAATGCTCACTGTGAAATTTTTGAAGCTCATCTCCATAAAATGTTTTGAATAACTAATGATTTTTCATTTTTAACTTATTGGCAGCTATCGCTTATGCTCACCAGAGGAGGTATTTGTTTCCCCTGAATTTCCCTTCCCTGATGCACACTCCCCAGCACCAACATTCATGTATCCTCTGTATTCGGGTATGTCCTACCCATGGAGTATGTGTCTGTTTCACTTACTACATGACACATTTCTTGAGTGCCATTGTGTTAACGTTGGTTGAGGAAGGCAGTTCGGGAATTAGGCCTTTAATGGACTAAGACAATGAGTTCAACACATTAAAACTATTTACTATAGAAAAAGTACTGTGCTTGTTGCACTGCCTATGTGTAGTGACAAAGAATGTCTACAGAATAACCATATTATTCTCTTAACTAGAGCTCAAAGACAGTATGAATTAACAGAACTCTGAAATTCTGACACTCTGACCAGCACGAAATACATTCAGATTCTTGAGTGATTAATTTTGCACTATAGCATATCAATCCAAACCATTCATATAAATTAGGTTTTGGAAAACTCTCAAAATGTAAATCTAACAAATCTAATGCTCTATAATATAAGGCACTTCCACTGAAATCAAACAAGGTGTGACAATTTCAAAAGAGATAAAAAGCACTCAATGTGTTAAATAATCTGACAAATGTGCTTTCAAGTATATTCAGTATTTACAGATTTTTAAAGTTTTACTTTGGATGCATCTAAATTATATGGTATCTACCCACGTCCAAAAAAGACAGGTCATTCTAATTGGAAGTTTTTACAAGTGGCTGTTTATTATAGTCAGCTTTTGATTAACTTTGCACACCAATGAAAGTACAGTTAGAATAATATAGAAAGTGTTTTTAATAGGTACTATTACTATCTACATTTTAATAATGAGCAAAAGCACAATTAGAAAAGCTGCCTAACCAAGACCTCTGAGTCCAAATTTACTGCACTTTCTTCTATACCGGGAGGTCGACAAACTGCAGACTGCTGGCCAAATCCAGCCTACTCCTTTTTGTACTGGGAGCTAAGAATGGGTTTTGTATTTTTAAATGATTGAAAAAAGTCAAAAGAATGTTCATGGCAGATGAAAATTATACAAAACTAAAATTTCAGTGTCTAGAAACAAAGTTTTATTAGAACAAAGCCATGTCCATTCTTCAGTGAATTAACTATGACTGGTTTCATAATACAAAGGAAGAGGTGAGTAGCTGTCACAGAGACAAAACAACTACTTAGGCCTAGTATTTCAGGCCTACAGGCCTAAAATATTTACTATTTAGCCCTTTAAGAAAATGTTTACCAAAACCCTGTTCTGTACTATTTGTCAAGTGAAGGGCATAATCTTGAAGATCCCTTTTGAGATCCAGATGTATGCTGCAATTTATCACACGGCTTAGGCAAGAACCCTGTTGTCTTCACTCTGTATTCTTTCAGTGCCTAAGAGGTAGGAGCACTTACTGTTTGTTGAATGAATAAATAAGTGAATGAAAGATACTCATATAGTGCGTGTCTGGTTTATAAATATTTACCGCCTTTACATTTCTTGCCTGCTTAAGAATATAAAGGCCATTAAAAAGGGTAATAGTGTTGAGATGCTGAATAGGCATAAAATGGCAATCTATATATTTTTACCAAAGAGAACTGTTTCTACATTCCTATTTACCAAAACATTTATTTTCCTTCATTTTTAAGGGCACTACATATTAAACAGGTCTCTTGTTGTCTACGGCCATGCCACCCTGAGCAAGCCCGATCCCATCTGATCTCAGAAGCTAAGCAGAGTCAGGTCTGGTTAGTACTTGGATGGGAGACCATCTAGGAAGACTAGGTGCTGTAGGTGTAAAAAAAAAAAAAAAAATGGGATTGTAAGCTGACAAGGTCCTTGTAACCTGCTGTGAGGTCAATCAAGGGTTGCCTCGCTTAAAAAATAAATAAATAAATAAATAAATAAATAAATAAATAAATAAATAAAATAAAAATAAAAAATATAAAAAAGCTAAACAGGTCTCTTGCAAAATCAAAAGAATACTTATAAGTTCATGGTAATCTTGGGTGTTCAATAATCAATGCACTTTGCCTAAAGAATATTAGAACCTGGACCTTGTAGTTATTTTAATAGCTATATAACATAAAACAATATCTCAAAAGATTATTAACTATATAGATCATATTCAGTTTAAAAAAACTACAAAAGTTATTCCACACCTCATCTGAAAATTAACTAATTTCAAGCAGTATATTATAAAAAAAAAGTTTTGATAAAAGAACTTGAACAGTACTTGTGGTTTAGTGCTAAGATACCTTTAGCTTAGGTGATTTTAGTTTTGTTTTCATTCTTTTTCAGTGGAGTAAATATGTTGGGCTTGTTTTCCTTTATTAACTTTACCCAAAAAAATAAACTTATATGTCTAAATTTCAATGTTCATATAAAAAGGAAACTTTATGAGTAATTAAAATAATCATTTTTTAAATTTATGTTATCTTAAAGGTAACAATGGGTAGTAAAAAAGAATACGCCAGCTTGATGCTGGCCATTGGTTATCCCAATGCACTAATTATCACCAATTTTTATTCCTACCTGAATAGTGGACAGAACTGCATCGACAGTTTTCCTATTCAAGAGACACAATATTTAACTCAAAATGTTTCTAGACAATGTCTTATACCACAGATATTATAGCAGTGTTGAATAAATCAATGTTATTGAACTAATGAATGACTGGTTGGGAAAGGACAAAGTCAAAATTTGCTGGGAAATTAGGAAAAATATATTCTGGGATTAGGAAAGAATGGTCACATAATTAATAACAGTTTATATATATATAAAAGAGCTAACTAGGTAGGTCAAAACTGTTCAATGAGAACTTCAATTTGTTTCTCAATAGATTTAATATCATAGATAGAAAATTTTGCATTTCTAATGTAAAAATAAAGTGGTAGAAAATGATTTTGAAACCACTCCTATTAATTTCTCAAACTATCAAGTCCTTTTAAATTTCATTAATTTTATATTTTATAAAAGTCTTTCATATAAAGAAAAACATGAAAATCTAAGACAATGCAGTGTTTATACCTGTAAAATGAGCCAGGCTTTGAAGTGAGACCTGGTTTAATTGTGCATCTGCTACTTACTGGTGCTATGACCTTACCCAAGTAACTAAAGATCTGTAAGCCCTAGTTTCTTCATCCATAAAATGTACTAATTTTTTATAGGTTCATTATGACAATTAAATGTGATGCGTATGTAGAGCTTAAATACTTAGCACAGTCTGTGGCACACAGGCAGTATTCCAATAGAAGCTACCATTGTTATCAATATTATAAAACGCATTTGAAAACTAAGAGTTGTAGCCTTAGATAATTAATCTTCCACAAAAATCTAGCGTTAGTTACCCATGAGGTAAATTTGATATATATCTGTATTTGGAAAGACAGGTTTCATTTCTTCAACAGACTAGTTCCATCTCTGCAATAAAGAAACAAAAATAAAAAATATATCTAAGAAATGAGAATGTATACTTCCATTACAAGTATTAATTAATAGAGAAAATAAGTCTTCTCAAAATATATTTTTTACTTGTCAAGAAATCTCTGGTGCAAGAAATAATATGGCCCTAAATCAGACATTTTTACACTTGGTTGTATTCATTCATATATGACATCTTCAATACATTCTTTATGAAATATAAGGTTAAATGCTTGTCATTCCTTATTAGATTTGAGCAGCAAAAAAAGCAAGGCATTTCAAACCATCATTGAATATCTTGTAATATTCATGTGTCCCTCAGGAGGCAGTCTATCCTGGCCCATAGACCAATGAATGACTCACTTCTGGGTGGATCTAAAAAATAAAGGCTAGCTAAGGGGTTGTCCAGGCCTACAATCAATTCTCTGGTTCACAGTTACCAAGGGAGTGCCTGCTGGCCAAGGATATCACAGCTGGCTTGGAAGACTTCCAAAATAAAAGACTTAGGGGGAGGTAGAAGAGAGAATGGATTAGCCAGAATTCTATGGGGAAATGAACCTTAGGAGATGGCCTACAGAAAATCTTGCAAGTCTAAAAGTATACCTTTAAACTACTCTGAAACAACTGTCCCTTATAGAACACTAGTAGATTCCACGAGGTGGAGCATGCATCTATAGCAGAGCGAAGGCCATTTTACATTTCTGAGAAGAACCAACAGCTAAGGCCAGTGCCCTGATCCTCTTAGTGGACTAACATTCTTGCTCCGTATCAGAGCTCTCTCCGAAAAGAGGTATAATATTTAATAGAAACATTCCCATGGTCGCAAAGATGATAAAATAAACCTTGCTACTGAACTTCTAAAAGTGTTTCTTATAGATAAAAAGAACAAAATATGTCTGTAAAAAGGCAAAGCAAATAAATATATTTTGGAAAATGAGAACAGTTTCTATTTTATTAGTTAGATTAGATTGTATCTAATATAAATATACTGCCAATATTTATAAGTGAAATACATACTTAAATCAAAATCCAACTTTAATAAAAATAAATTTTCCATTAACCAGATCCCAAATAAGAGGCAACCTGGTAAGGTAAAAATATATGTAAACTGTTAATTCTAATTCAATGTGGTAAATGTAATAAATGCAGTACACTTGGATAGCATGGCAGTCCTGGGAATAGAGAGAGAAGGCAAAGAATCTGCAGATTAGGAAAGGTTTTTTTGAGATGTGGCAAAGTTTTGAAAAAAAAATGTTTTTAAGAAAAATAGGAATTCTACGTTAACTATAGCTTTAGATATAGGATACACACTTACTTTTAAATAGTTTATACATCTACTTATAGGTTTAAGGTGACTTATAAGACACATGACTAAATGTTTTAGCTTGGCGATATATTTACTGTATATAGTAAATTCTTCCTCCTCCCCCCATTCTCACTGCCATCACAATGATGTCTAAAGAACAGTTTAGAGGTCTCACCAGACCTAATAAGATAGAGTAAATAGACCCTTAGGACCATGCCTTCAAAACCACTGAATTATAGGTAGTCATTGGCTTCCATAGCTTATGTGTATAGTATAACCCTTCACCCTGGCCTTGCCTGTCTTCCCCTCCCCGCCCCACCTCCACACACACACACAAAGTGGAAAATGCTCTTTGATGATTGCAGTATTTAGGGATTCCCACGTTCAGGGCTGTTCTATATCCTGTCTACAGTGGTTTTCTTTTCTTTATTGTAACAATGCCTATTGTCAGTAGTCTATATAGATACTTTTCTTATAATTCTTTCTCGTCCCTTCTTTCTCTGTTGCTTCTCCCACGCTTCTCGGCTTTCAAAAAAAAAAAAAGCTAACCTTGCTGCTCAAGGCCTTTCTTTCCTTTTCATCCAAGAACCAACCAATTAGAGCACGATGGACATAATCTTTGGATCTGACCATTCTTTGGGTATTGCATAGTACTAAGGAGATTATTCCTTCAGAGCTAAGAGATTTGTATTTTTCTCTCCTGTTTTCTATCAGGTAAAGTTATGCTCACAAAAATTAGAGAAAGGTCATCTTAGTTAGCTTAATTCTTACTGTGTTAGCAGAGAAGTTTCTAGAATGTCACTGAAAAGGTGCTAGGCAGCATATGCAAGGGATCCCCACACAAAATAGAGGTGACTAAGTTGGACTTATCTACATTTTCTGTCAGTAGTATTAGCTCTTAATTTTCCCCACTCCTAAGATTATATTTAATGTACCACTACTGTGAGGAACTCTGGCTCAACAGTTCTCAAACATTTTGGTCTTGAAAGTCCTTCAAACTCTTAAAAATTACTGAAGACCCCAAAGAGCTTTTGTTTCTATGTGGGTTATAACTGTCAATATTTACTGTATTAGAAATTAAAACAAAAATTTAAATGTTAATTAATTTAAAATAATAAATCTACTACATGGTTAACATAAGTCACATTTTTATAAAAATATTTTCCAAACAAAAAGTGAGAAAGGTGATGGTCGTGTTTTTTCAAATCTCTTTAACGTTTAATAATACAAGTGAATTTCATACCTGCTTTGGCATTCAATCTAATGATATGCTTTGATTAAAGTATGTGAGGAAAATATGGCCTCAAACAGATATATAGTTGGAAAATGAAAAAAGATAATTGTGAATATTCTTTGATACCACACCAAAACTTGACAAGTAGAGCTTCTTAAATGTTAATTGCAATATGAAATCTAAAATCCTATGACTTTAGATTTGTCTATCTTCTGTGTTGAATGGATCTTTTACTCATATATGATTTTGATAAGCATTTTCTCAAAAACAAGTAAAGTGATCCTGAAAACTCAAGGAAAACAAATGACACTATTTTCTGCTAGTGATAAGAAGAATGGTCAGATAGCAAAGATTATGTCCACTATGCTCTAATTGATTTGTTCTTAGTTGAAAAGGAAAGAAAGGCCCTGAGGAGCAATGTCTTTATGCATTGGTCATTTAGAAGTTATTGGTTCACTGAATTAAGCAGACATTCCAAATGTTGACACATTTTGTTATACAACATGAAAAAAAAATCACATCCATTAATGTCACCCAAGAAGATAACTTTGAGGACCTGGGAAGCTTTTGGGCTAGTAATGGTAGACACACATTTTCTAAAATTCCAATATTTCCTTGAAAGTTTGAATTTTATTACAGGGAATAAAGTTTTTTTCATTGGAATTTTAGGATCACATTACTCATTTTTAAGAAAATTTTTACCAGCTACTCGCATATGAATAACCAAAGTGTTTCTGACGTATTCTTTTAATTAAAAATGGGGTTACATTTTTCAAGTGGCTAGTTTAGCTTGCAACTAAAACAGTTGTACAAGTCATTTCCTTAGAGACAACCAGTTTGCTATGCAGTAGAAGTGTTTTATGCACTTCTCATTTTGTCACACAGGATATCAAAAAGATGGACACTCAAGGGTCAAGATTTAACAAAATTTAAGTTTTTACTGCTTTTTCAAGGACAAACTTAAATTGTTTTTTTTTTTTTTTTCCTCCCCATTATGAGTATATGGTATTGAAGAATACAGTGACTACTGTTTGGTACCACTATCCTAACCTATACTAAAGGACCAGCACAGTTTTACCTCCAATGCTTTTGCACACAGTGAAAAAGGCAAAAAAGTCTTAGTATGATTATAAAAATAGTTTTCATCCCCTGGACTCTTGAAAGGGTCTAGAACACCCCCAGGGTCTAAAGATCATCTTTGACAATTGCTGCTTTACCTTATTAAGGAATTAATCAAACAATTGTTACAGAGATAATGAAAATAGCCAGTTAACTCCTCTCCTTTCCCTCCAGTTGATCTGCAATAATATGCTAGAGTGGCTAAAATCCATACTTCCAATCAATATTACTTGGAGAGTTTTAGGTAACTATAGGCATTCCATGGATGCTGAAGCTGGGAGTGGGGATATTCCCTGGCAACTTTAATAGTGGAGGGGACAATTAGAATACAGTTTTGTTTATTAAAGAGACAGTATTAAGAATTAAGTGTACATTTTATTAGTTATATGACCGAAGTCATGGCACTTCAATTTTCTCAGTTGGTGAGAATCAGCTGAGATAATGTGAAAACACTAAAAATCGTGACAGTCTAGACAAACATAAGTTATAATAACCCATCCCTTCAAAAGGGAAAAAGGAAAGGGATAAAGGGATGGGGAGAAAAGATTAAGAGACTTTTATTTTCATTAACTCTTCTCCTAAATCAAAATAAAAATTCTTTGCTTTGCCCATAGATTTGCCCCATTTCTATTAAACACAATCATCCTCAACTCTTAGTCTTTTCAAACCAAGTACCAATTTCCTTCATCTGCTGATGTATCCAAATGGCAATTTTATTTAATTATTTGAAAAACCAAAAGCTACCCATTGGATTACAGTTGGGAGGGAGAGTAGAATACAAATAGAAATATGCAAATAAAAAATGTTGATCATTCTAACTAAAAGCATAATATCTTTACCTCTCATTTACATGCAATAATTAAACAGGACAAGAAAGTGAAGACTAACCAGATTACTCTGTATTGAAATATACTGCCACAATGTACAAAGAACTAAGGTATACTGGGAAAGGAGAAAATAAATAGGCTTGTCCTTTATGGTTTACAAAGTATTTTAACATGCATTACCTCTCTCAAACTATGTAGCAACCTGTAAGGCAAGTAGAAATTACCTATATTTAACGAAGAAAACCAGGTTTCAAGGAAGTTAACTATCTTGTCCCAAATTAAAGGACCTATCAAGGACCTTACTATGAGCACATCTTGTGGCTTCCAGTATCACTACATTAGCAGTTATGTTTTAGCAGTTTATTTGGTGGTGGGGACATGGGGAAAACAGCAGAATCCCTCTTACAAATGAAATCTTACACTGAACCTGAACTATGAAATATATAAATATACAAAACAATGATTTTTATAAGTGTTTTATAAGTGTTTTAATGATAAAGTAACAGTTATTGATAAGTTTGTGTCCTCACAAGCAAAAATTTAACATGAATAGGTATGTACAGAAAGGAATTTTTTTTAAAGGCCAGTGCCCTCAAAATCAATGACAATCTTTCTCATTAATGTCATATTAACAAAAAAGTTCAAATATATGTACAAATGTAGCAGAACAAGTTTTAATTCAAAGCCTGCACAAGAATAACATTGTAGCAAAAGATAATCTTGTAAATAATGTTAAAATTTGGTAAAACATATTACGGGGCAGCTATTTTTTAAGTTATAATTTTAAATGTACTTAAAAATGTAATCCAATGCAAGCGGTTTTGTACACTAAAGTATTTTGGGGATCCGTTAAAAGCAGTTTGTAAACCATTACACAGTGGTTTGTTGTCATAAATTCACTGCTTAATCTCTGCTTAGTTCATTTAGGACAAAATGAAGTAAAAAACACTTTTTGACAATCAAAATTATGTACATAATAAACCTGATTAACCAAGGAAGAATAGCCACTAATCCATAGTCAAAACAATCCATTCTATTTGCTGAACCATATAAAATTGCTATTAACTAACAATTTGGACTGTAAACTATGAGGTTCATATGGTTCAATCTAATACTTCCCATTTTATTTTAGTCTCTTTACTTATAAAACCATTAAAAAGTTGTCAAAATAAGTGATTATATAAGCAAAGTAGAAAAGTGCAATAACCAACACACACACATCACTAGAACTAACTAAACATATTAAGAATTTTAAAATATTAAATTCTTTATAGTGCAGAGTTTTATTCACTTTGGTAGCATTAACTGCTTAATACTCAAAGTATATTGTAATATGATATCTTTTATTTATTGGAAAATGAGTGAACTGACAATTACCTACCTTTCTTAAAGCAGTTTGGCACTCCACTTTAAAATTTATCTAGTTGTCCCTGGAACTTCTTCAAGTAAAATGCATTATACTTCGAAACTCATTAACTTTTCCAAAGTAAATATAAGCATTTCCTCTTTTATTAAAAACTTTATTGAATTATTTCACTGAAAACAAAATCAAGTTAGACTTTGTAGGAGTTTTAGATCTGAGGACAGTTTTGTTTGTTTCCTTCTATGGTTTACCTTGCCATTCTTTTTACTGGCCTAAGGTTACCAAATTAGGTATATTTAATATTTTAAGTCTTTATTTTGGAGGACACTAAATCAAAATTGTAAAGGGATTACTAAGAATAAATGTGATTCCCATACAATATACAATTCAATTTTCAGATAGTGGGATAAACCAAATTATTTCATGTGAAGGTGAATCCAGTTCTTTTGAAGATTCCTCCAAATTCAACACACTGCAACAAATTAAGCCACTTAGAGAAGAAGGCATCATCATGTCACATATAAAGGTGACTCTTCCCTGATCATTAATGAGGATTATAACAGCAAGAGTAATTCACACTGGGTGTGCATGAATTTCATTCTTCCATTATGACCTACACTGAACAAAAACTCAAAATGCTATGACTCACTTGGTTATTACTGAACACTTTATTAAGTGGAAAACACAGGATAAATTCAGATAATCACATTTTGAGAGTTGTAGATGAATTTTACTTATATACTTTCTATCAAAAAGAAAAATCATCTATTAGAAACAAATTCTACGTTCTATTTTTAGAATGATGAAGAATTTAAAATGCTAAACACTTGATATCTTTTAAGAGCACTTAAGAATAGTACTCTTAAAAAGCTACAAGTGTTGCCAAGTCATGTCATAACTGGCTCAAACAGTCCCATTTGCATCTAAAGCCACTGCATGCTACTACATGAATCAATATTAAATACCTCTTGGAGTTACTAAAAATTGGAATATTGGCAGAGGTATGTACAGTAAAATATGAAAATGGTGACTATCCATTTTCCATATACCTCTTTTAATGTCTAGATATAATGAAGATGTCCTTTCTAGGCAAATAGATATAATTTGTTTAAAAACTAATAGCTTCTTGGCCTTTGGCTAAGATCAAGTGTAATTTCTTCAAAAGCTAAAAGAAAGATATAAAGAATACTAGCAAAGTGTGATGGATCCATAGGCATGGTTCTCTCAAAAGAAAAATAAAATAGATTTTGAAGCCTAATATTTTGAAGCCTAACATTTTATAGCCTATCAAATTGCCAGAGTCATTAAAAAAATCAAAATCAATTAGCTTTTCCCTTATTCGGTTAAAAAAAAAAAATACCTAGCTGTTATTTTAATCAGGCTTGAGTTTAATCAAACGTGTCTCAAACAACACTTTTTTTCATGTTAAAGACATAACTTATCACTTTTAAAGTCAGGAAATAATAATAATCATTTTATGAAAAGCTTAGTTCAGATGACGTCTGGCCCTGAAGTGAAAGAGTTAACATTCAACTAAGCTGATCTGCACTTCTGATCCACTACATTTTTCACAAGCTGCCTTACAATGAGCTGAACAAGTATCAACTGTAATTTGATCCCAGAGTTTATGGAAAAAATAACTGCACATACTCGACATGCACATTTAATAAAAATCTGTTTCAAGAAAAACATACCCAATAAAAACAATTTAAGTCATATTTAATTGTTCGATTAACTTCAAATCTGCAATCCCTTTGCTTCACGCTCTCTAATAAAACAGAAAAAAAAAAAGGCAGCAACCCTACTGCAGGGAAAAGAGGCTTGAAAAACAACTTTGATTGGCACTTGGCCTGACCCGCAGAGGAAGAAAAACAGTTTTTGGACAAAGAACGCCAATATTTGAGCTTGCTTACTTACATGCATTTTCCTTTTTTTAATATATAAAGAACAATCTCAACTGAACTGTATTTAGAGATATCGACTAAAAACGGTGCCGTATTCACCTTAGTCTTTCAGTCCGGATGCATTTGCACAGCTCAGCAATTTTAATTCATTGGTACTGGACAAACAGAAGCACCTCAACTAATGTTTTCACTCAGTGAAATATAAAAATAGTTTGGATAAGAACGAACTGAATAAAATATCATCTAGTAGCCACTGTTAAAGTCTGATTAAAAGCTTTAAAAGCGACATCTTTTCGCCCCTCCCCCTCTCTTAACGGAGCGATTAAGCCAAGTGAGCTAAACAATACTGGAGTAAACTTTCCATCAGTCACCCTGGGAAGCAATAAGCTGATTGTGCGTCTAATTTTTTCTGGATCAACACGGGGGAGAGCGGGGTGCTGGGCAGGGGGGCGGATAACTCGCTTTCACCTCCATCTCCTCCTCCCCCAACCCCAGCCTGAGGAACTGTAAGGTCGAATAGCATTTCCCATGGGCATAAAGTTCAAGCTGCTTTACCAGTTCCTTTCAAGACTGAGCTAGAGACACAAGACGATCATCAAAAGAATGTAAAAAGGGGGTGTTAGGCGAGAACACGCAAGAAGGCACAAGCAACCGAGTAAACAAAAACACCCGCAAGAGTTAGCCACCGAGAAGAGGGAGCCAGCCAGGTTCCTCAAGGCCAGACCTGGCTGTTCTGATTTCACACCGACCTCCATCAACAGCACCGAGAGGAAGACCGAACAGGTCCCCTCGCTCCCTCCGCGGGAGGAGCAGGCCGGGGGTTTCAAGGTAAGATGAGCGGAAAAACGGAATACAGGCGCCCCCCCCCCATCACCACCAGGGCCACCAAAAAAATCCCCAACCCATCGGGACTAGCGTCTGTCCTGGTGGAGATAAACAGCAGCAGCAGTCTAACCTCTCCACCCTCAACTCACGCCCCCTTTTTCGGTCTTGGCGTGGGGAAGGTGCCCCGGGATCCCTCGGAGCCTCGCCCCAAGACTGCTCCCCAGGGCCGAGCAGCCCGAGCCTCGGCCGGCAGGAAGCGCCCCTTTCGAGCTGGACCCCAGGCCGAGCCCGTACCTTCCGCAACACTTTCCGGCAGTTGGTACAGAGCATGTAGTTGGCGGCGGCCGACGGGCTGCTGCCGCCGCGGTTCATCGTGGCTGCGGGCACCGAGGGCTGATGGCGGGCCGGGGCCGGGCTGTCAGTGCGGCCGCCCGCGCCGCTGCGGAGCCGGACGGTCCCCGCGCCGCCGGCCGCGCTGCAGCCTCAGCCTCCTCCCGGCGGGATGTCAGATAGGTAGGCGACGGCCCGAGAGCAAGCGGCGCTGTCCGAGGCGACCACCGCGGCGGCTGCCGAAGCGACGGCGGAGACGGCGGCGGCTGCTCCTCACCGGCCCGTTGTTCCACCCGCCCCCATTCCCCAGACCCCCGCCCCCGCCAGGCTAGGACGAGCAGCCGCCACCGCTGCCTCCGCCGCCGCCGCCTCCACCGCCGCAGCGCCTCAGTGCGGCCCCGCCTCCGCCTCCCACCACCTACACCACCTTCACGCTCCCGGACCGCCCCCTCCCGCCAATCGGACAGCTCCAGCCACGCCTCCGGGCGCTAGTCCGCCGCCAATGAGCAACTAGAGCTCGGCTGAGAGCTGCGCCGGCCAATCACAGAGGCGGAGGACGCCTTGAATCTCCGGGCAAGTTAAGTTTATCTCCCAGGCACCGAACTGCAGGGATATGGCGGGTTAGTTAGGTAGTGGGGTGGGAGGGAATACAGTTGGTTCTGCTCCGCCAATAGAAGGAAGAGGGTGTGTCGTATGCAAATTATCCCGGGAAGCCCAGCCCCTCCCCTAAGGCAAGCCACGGCCCCTTTTCTAGGTCCCTGCAGAAATGGAGAGGGAGTGAAATAAATAGTTGGGAGCTGTAGCTCGCTAGTGGGTCTAAGACTGAGCTAAATATTTCCTGATTTTTTTGAGAAAGGTTGGGGAGGTGGCGGGGGCGAGGAGCTAAAACGTTCATAGCATCACGGCAATGGTTAGGCTTTCTCTCTGCCCAAATCTTAGGTTAGCTGTAAAGACTGCAGTTACGTAGCACTTTGCATCCAAGGATCTCTAAGAACTTTATGCATCATTTATCGTGAGCTGCATTTTGCAAAAGACCAGTTAGTTATCTGAGGCTTGGGCGGAGAGTAGAGGATAGATGTTTGAGGTATGTTTACACCATTAATCGAGTTGTGGTGAGAAAACAAAATCTCTGGTTTCGCAGTTTGCTCTCCATTCTCGCAGTAATGAAAGTTTTATTTGTCCAGCACTGAAGGACCAAAGAGACAGGACTGTTTTCTCACCCAAAAGTCCTTTCTGAGGCAGCTGGTCAGACACACGCAGAACACAGCCCTGCTTGGGAAGGAAAGTTCATACTGCCTTTTAAAACTGAGCTGGACCAGCTTCTCCAAAGCTGAAAAGGGCGAGTCAGGATTTTTGCTTTCACGCTCCGAAGAGAGGAGGCAGATGTAACTGGGAGAAAGCTCTGGCTGGCTGGGTGTGAGGGAGACAAGGAGAGTCGGGGAGCCAGGTCTCCAGAAGGGGCCTGCGACTTGCGTGTGGGTCGAATGCTGGTTCCTGACGCCAAACGCCAAGAAACCTGCTCCCCAGTGAGAACAAAGGCAGGCGCCGAGCGAGAACCTGATTGGTGCACAGTCCTCACCGGTGTCCTCGGGGCCCCGGAGATAACTTGCTTCACCCACTGACGCCGAGCTCTGTGCTCGCTGGAGCCCCAGCTCCCCGCCCGGCCTCGGCTGTGACCACACAGTACTGTGCGTTATGACATCACCTGTTTTCGCTCTTTAGAACACGATCAGTGTTCTCGGCTTCTCCTTTTTTAAAGGTCTCTAGTGTACAAAGATTTGTGAAGGTCTGCAGTTCTCAGAATGAATCTGTGGAGATGATTTAAAAGAACGGTTTCACTGGTTTGCATTTCTTTCTTTTCTTTTTAATTAAAAAACAAAAAACAAAAAACACCCTGGTTTCCTTTGGGATTCAGTGGTGGTGTGATGCAAAATCAGAAAGGTACACTGGGAGGAGCTAGCAAGTTTAGCACATCAGAGCTATTAGACCAAATTGTGTGGTTAAAACTGCCAATCTCCTCATTTTTCAACAGCTGCCTCTTCTCTGTTCCTTTTAGAGACCAGCAGGCATAAACCAAGTCTACACAAGGAACAAAGGAAATGGAAATCTGCCAGTGTCGGGTTTAAATAAGATTAAAATAGACTGGAAAATCCCCAAAAGGGTCTAAGTTATGTCGTTGGGTAAACGTGTTGATCCATTAAACTAGTGACAGCTAAAGGTTGCTTAATGCTGTGTAGACATATATAGCCTAGAACAGCAGTGATGTGGGGAAGGTGCTTAACATTCAGTTAGGAGAAACTGTAAAAGCAAGAAAGTTCAGCAGAAGGAGAAATTACCACATGCTCCTCAATGCAGAGAACCAAGAAATTCAGGAAGAAAAGTAGCAAGGCACAGTTTTTCTAGAACTGAAACACATATGTGTCTCCATTTCGTGGTAAATTTCTTGGGCTATATTCCTAGCTGGTTCTGTCTTGTAAAGCAGATTTTATGTGAATATTCTTTAAAGGAAAGAAGAAATTGAAGTTTGAAGTAAAATTTTGTGCAGGGATTGAATTTTGTCAAATAGTATTTTAACAAATTATTTTCTATTCTTTTTATAACCTTTTACGTAATAGCTAACATCTAACAATGAAGCCCTTTAAGTTCTTCAATAACTAAATTTCCCAGAAAGAATGGCCAAGAGAGTTCATCGCTATGCAATTATACCCTATAACAAAGAATCCTGAAAGGAGGTTTCAGAGGAATATTTTCGTCGATACATGGTCAGATAACATGTGTGACCTAATGATGGCTCTCTCCACCAAATGCCTCCAAGTTTTTATAACATTAATTATCTATAATGCCATTTGTTTGGCAGTTAACCATATACTGCACTGAGAAATTTCTTATATTGAACTGTAATATATGTGTTTATGTTCCAACCCTGAAATCTTCAATCCAGTAACTCATTCTCAAAACATAGCAAACCCCCCTTTCTTCTGGTTCTTACACCCTCACTCTTATCTTACTTGTTTTCCACTTTTATGGTAATTTTCAGCTTCTGGACTGCTGTTTTCTTCCATTCCTCACCTGGCCACCCTTCCTTTCCTAGCCAGCCTGGATATCATCAAGAGAATGGGACTTAGAGGGTAAGTGACTTGCAAATCCTGGATCATGCTTGTCGGATCACTTCAAAAAGAGTCTGGAGACTTTGCTAGATATAAATTATAAAGATTTATTCAAGGGTTTTGGGATTTGCAAACTGAAAACACAAATAGGCAATACCCAGAGTTTTCTGAAGAAGAAAAGCTGAAGGTTCTTATGATAAAAAGTACATTCTTGAGAAGAATCGGTCCTGCAATCTTAGCCTCTGGATTGATGCAAGATGGTAATCCTCTAGATGACCAGTGTTCTGGATACTGGATGTCAGGTGGTCTAGATACATGAACATTCTTTTCTTAGTCTCGCAGGGAGGGTAATCAGAGGATTATCTGGAGGTCTGGTATATATCCAGGCATTGATGCAGGACTGGAAAGTTCAGAAAAGTTTAAGTTCCCAAGCTATTTAGAATAAGAACAGAATTGTTTCCTCATACCTCAGCCTACTTGGTTTTAGCAATTCAACAGCTTGTCTATAGTGACTCCATTTTATTTCTTCGGTCTATTCCTTACACTGTTACGAGAGTTGGAAACAAAGCCAATTCTTTTTATTGCACACAGAGCAAGGAGAAACTCCAGCTCTTGTTGTCTGGTATGTCTAAAACAAGAAAGAACTTTACAAATGTAGGATATGGGTGTAAATTAAATTAAAACCAATGTTGAGAACTACTTTTGAATTTTTTTGTTACAAAGTTAGAATGATATTAAACATTTTACATTATTTTCAGAAATCAGTTTTGCTTGTTTTGAAATATTCTTTAAAATTTTTTTACAAGTAGTTCATAAAAATCACATGGCTTTGATGTACCATAACTTATTTACTTATTACTCCATTATTGAAAATGTAGGTTTTTTCCAGGTGTGTGTGTGTGTGTGGGGTTGGTGCAAATGATGCTTTGATAAACTTCCTCATCTATAAGTTTCTGGCAGTATCTCTGTTTTCTAAATATGGAATTTCTAACGAAAGGGTATGAATCTGTTTTAAGGCTCTTCCTGTAATTTGCTAAAATATTTTGTGGAAAGGTTTAGCCCATTTGCACTCATCTCATAGTGAATGAGAATGCAGGAGCATTTGAAAGAACAAATCTAATCTGTCATTCTCTTACAGAAGACCCATCAATAGTCTTGTTACCTCTACTTTTAATGCCTTCTGCCTGGTGATTTTCTTCTGTTGAAAGACCTAGTTGAGTCAAGTGCTTGTCAAGTTGTCCATGGTGCCTCTCTTATACCTTTCTTTACCATCGAGCTCAGTTTTCAAAGATGGTTTGAATTCTATTTTTCTCATTAGGTTGTGAACCCCTTGAGGACATGAATGGAGTTACATTCACTGTGTTCTCAACTCCTAGCTCAACTCACAGAGAAGTGCTCAAAAAATCTTGGAGAAAATAATATTTTTGCTCTTACTTTTCTAAATACACTATACATTCTCTAATAATAGCTACAGGATCTTATAAAAGGGCTCTAATATTTGTGAATCGAATGGTTCAAAAAAAATGATTGCTGTGAAACAGACAGATTGGATTTATGTCCTTTTCTGTCACCAATTTCTTCTCTGACATTGAACATAATAATGATTATGGCCAGGGTTTGCTATCTCTTGTATAAAATAAAAGTTTTTGCCACAAACCAAGGGTGTAGTGAGGGTTGGGGCAAATTTTTATGTTCAGCAGTATTGAACGAAGTTACCCTGTTAATAACATGCTTCGACTTTTGGACTTGAAATTGTTTACTTCTCTAGTTATCTTTCTTCTACTGACCTAAGAACTGGGCTCCTTTATAGTTCCTAAATAAGGATTCAATTGAAAGAAATCAATTACTAAAGATATTTTTTAAATTCCATTTCTTGAGACAATAGGTCATTTTCTAACATTTTGCCTCCTCAGACTTCTTTTTTCTCACTCCCCTGGCACCCAAAGCACTTGGACTGCAGAAGTGCTGCATTATTTACAAATTTGCAAATACTGTAATTTGTTTGGAACACAAAGGAATTTGCACTTCACACAATTGTAAATTGATTGCTCCCTTTGAGCTGTTAATTAGATTCCTGCTCTTTTTTCCTAGGGCCCAAGACCAGGACTACTCCAAAAGACATATTAAGAGGATCTTTTACAAGAAAGGCCACTCTGCTTTAGTGCCATTCCCATCCTACCCTCTCAATCACCCACCTCTACCAAGAAAATTATTCTTACCAAAGCTCATTTTTCAAAGAACAAATATTCCACCAAGATCTAAATTTCTGCAGGCTTTAACTTCCTATTTCAGAGCTTCCTGCATTTAACCCCATATAAAGTAGACTATGAATGAGAGGCCTACAGAGGTGAAGTTTGTTGTTTGTTAGCCTGTGCAATGTTAGCCAGCAAAGTGCTTTAAAAAATTGGAATTTAAAAAATTTACAATTTAGTCGATTTTACACCAAAAATCTAGATTTCTAGTTTCTTTTGAAAAGTTATAAGATCTGGTCGCACTAGGCTCACGCTGCCGCATGGCAACCATCTATTAAAGCCCAGTACCTGCTATTCGGGTTTGGACACATACTATCTAGTTTACCAAGGTGTATGTCACTCCTTGTGGGTTCCATTTTGCCACTTTATTTACATTATCTCCTTGACACGACATTGGTAGGAATTTTCCACCTCAATAAACTTTCTCTAGCATCTAAATTACTGATCTGCTGATTGTCACAACTTTATCATAGAAGATGAAATAAAAAATAAACTTGTCATCTTTAGGCTTAACAGAAGTTGAGGACAGGGGAAAGATGCAAGGAATATCATGATGTATATAGCTAGGTATCCTGACGTGTGTGTGTGTGTGTGTACACAATGGGAGATTATATATATATATAATTATATACATACATAATTATATACGTATATAATTATATATATTATATATATAATATGTATATATATAATATGTATATATATAATATGTGTGTATATATATAATATATATATATCCCCTACAATGGGAAGAACAATTGTCTAAGAAGGGACTACTATGTTCTTTATGCTGCTAACCCCACTCCTTATTCTAACTCTGTCCACATCTTCATTCTAATTGTAGTTTTAGGAGAAAGGGACCACAGAGAATGTGGCAATAGTGGAAGGACATTGAGGATATTTTCTTTAATTGGTATTATCATGTAGAGACTAAGAGCCCTGGCTCTGGAGTCAGACATGGATCTGAGTATTGACTTTGTCTTTTACTAGATATATGACCTTGGATGAATTACTTAATTTCTTTACACTTCAGTTTCCTCATCTGTAAAATGGAGTAATAATGCTACTTATCTTAAAGGGTGATTTTAAAGATCAAATAGGATAAAATACTATAGTTCTCAACAAAGTTACTAAAACATTGTAAGCCCTGAAAAAATGTTTGCTGCTAGCTGCCACACTACAAAAGATTTTATACTTTCTGCATACTATGTGACCTTGGATCTACTTACTTAATGTTTCTGAGTATCAATTTTCATTATCTAAAAAGTGAGGTTATTTTATGATTTCTCATGTATGCGGAATTTAAGGAACAAAAGAAATGAACAAACTAAAAGAAAACAGACTCACAGATACAGAGAACAAACTGGTAATTGCCAGAGGGGAGGGGAGTTGGGAGGCTGGGTGAAAAAGGCAAAGGGATAAAGAAATACAAATTAGTAGTTACAAAACAGTCATGGTATGGAGAGTACAGAATAGGGAATATAGTCAATGTGTGTGGTGCCAGATGGGTGCTAGAGTAATCTGGGGGATAGCTATAAATTATATAAATGTCTAACCATTGTACTGTATACCTGAAACTAATATAAAGTAAATACAATACAATGAAATTTAAAAATCTTTAAAAATAGTAAAAAGTAAAAGAAAAGGATCTTCTGTATAGGGATGGCTAAAAAAATGAGGCTATTAATATTATCTTAGTCATAGAGTCATTTGAGGATTAAATGAGTTATCTGTAAACACTTTAAAACCATGCCTCGCATATAAGAAATTCTGTATTTTGAGGTTCTTCTCAAAAGTAAGATAATGTGGGTAGTAGAAATAGCAATGAACAGAAAGTCGGAAAACCTAGGGTTTAGTTCAGTACCGCTGTAAAACTATGTGATATTAGGCCTCAGTTTCCTCATCTGTTAAATATTGAGCAATGCTGAAGTCAAGGGTCAGGGCCAGATCTAGGTTTTAAGAGAACTGAAACTTATATAATATAGGACCCTTCTTTAAGATAAGAATATAAAACTAGAGATGCAAAATTAGTTATGAAAGTGAACACTTATTTAAAATCAGCAACAAAATCACAATAAAATTTTTAAAGCTCGAAAAAACCATAAACTCCATAAAATCCAAGTAAATAAATGTTTATTAATTAATTATCTGACAAAACCCTATTTTACTTTTTTTCCTAAATTTTTTGGACTGTATTTCTGATTTCCTCCTCATATAACAATGATTTTTGCAATATTATCTTCTATGGAGAGAATAAAAAGATTATTCTATTTTTCCCTTAGCATGTATTTCCAGTGCTGAGTGCCTCAGAACACACATGTGTTATGAAACAGTCTCTAACCTTACATCTTTGTGACATGATGCTGGCGAATTGGCCTCTTGGGCAGTGGAAATATTCCTAGAACCAATTCTTACATTGGGACAACTCGAATTAACAGCCCCACACTGAAATGACTGATCCAGATATATCTATATGACTCACTAAACCCGAGCTAAAAGTGTCTCCATTTCAACTTCCCCTTAGCCAGATCAACAAAAATACCTATAGCTTCCCCAATATCTCCAGCACGAGGGAGAGTTTGAAGGAGGTGAATTGGAGGGCAAAGAGACTGTGGTCTTTGCCAATAATGGTTAAAATATTTTACTTCTGACATTTAATAAAATCTGCCATTGCTCAGGCCTCTCTCAAAGCCTTGGAAGGAGCCAATGCTAGAGAAAGACTCTAAAGTTTAAACTTTGTTAAATTTGTGGTTAACCTATGTCTGAGTAGAGAATTAAAAAGATCTTTTAAGCTCGAAAGTTTTGTGAATTTGTTTTATCTTAATATTGCCATGAGAATCTAGTGTAAGCAGGATACAGGAGAGGTAGGAGAATTTCATCAAGTAGGCAAGGAGAAAGAAAAAGCCCCTCTAGTCTCAAAAATCTCGAGTTGTATTGGTTTTCCTTTGTTCCCTCAGGGATCGTTTTTCTTGTTAGTCTGTCTCCTTGATATTCCAAACTCGCTGTCCCAAATTCTCAATATCCTTCTTTCGGAGTTGAGGAAACTAAGAGAAATATTTTATATATGTTAAAGATCATTGTGAAATATGCTGGCTGTCTAGGTGTTAAAAAGGAAAGTGGATGAATAAAATTTAAAAATCCACATGGGAGTAAGGGAGTTTGGGAGAAGAATCTAGTTAATGCGACTACAGAGGAGTTATAATCTGTAAACTCAGAAGTTAGGGGCAATAGTGTTCTATTAGGAGGGATTTTCAGAGAATCAATATGTAGAACTGAAGAGAGATTGCAGGGGCCCTTAGAACAGTCTGCACTTTCAAACTCTGAATGTGATTATGGTACATATAGACTTTGAGCATCTTTTGGGATGAATCTTATGCATCTGATTATTTCAAGTACTTGGAACCTAAGAGCAGCTCAAAAAAGCTGGATGGATGAAACGATTAGATGTATTAGAGTTTGTTAACTAGAAAGTATTTATTTTTACTAACAAAAGTTCCCAAATTATTTTAAAATTGTAAAAATATTTTCATGCAAAGGTAAAATGTGCCTTGTTAGCAAGAAGAAACTTTCAGCATTTATATGAATGGTAATAACAAAGACAGCAATTTAAAATAAAATATTGGCTTGAGATAATGCATTCCTACATAACTGTAGGCTTGGAATCACAACAGCAATTTGTGAGATTCTGGAAGGTTGCAAGTTTGGAAGAGTATGCTTTGAAATATATGCTATCCAGATATTCTTTTATTCACTCATTTATTTATTGGACACTTACCAAGTAGTAAGTCCTCTTGATAAAAATAACAAAAGACAGATTTTTAATCTAATAGTGAGACTGAGGTATAATCTTGGCATTGGTGTAGGAGATAAATACAAAATGGGGAATAGAGGGCGAAAAAGATTATTAGAAAAGAGCTCAGAAAGATCTTTTGAGGATTTATGCCTGTAACGGCATGCCTCTTACTAGTAGTGATGCAAAATTTTGCTGTGTCTCAATGCACTTTACGAGTCAACAGGAAGATAGAATTAACCCTTATTGATATTAGAGAACAATACAGAATAGTATATGATGAAATCACCTCCTAATTCCATGTTCATTACTTAATTCATTCTTGCATTTATGCATTCATTCACTCAGTATATCTTTGTGGAGTGAGTACACACCATGTACCAGGCACTTGGCTAGCCACTGAGATAAAGTGATGGACCGAGGGTCAGAGGGTCTAACAGAATTTATAACCTAGCACAGAAGATGGACTTTAAACAAGTAATGCCAATATGTGGTGGGTGTTTTAGTAGAGAAAACTCAGGAAGGAAGTATAAAGCAGGACAATCTAAGCTGACCTAAGCTTCTCTAAGGTAGTAAATGTAAACCCAAGAGTGAGCTGTCCCCTAGTTTCTGACAGTGACTTCCACGTATTCCATCCAGTAGGTCCTTTCCATTGAAGTGTTTCAATTCCCCCTTTTAATATAGTTCATACTCCAGTTATGAAACTGCTAGGAATCCTGGCTTTTTTACATTATAGTAGACACACTTTTATGCTGGGAGAAATCTCTCCTTTCTTTTCTAAGAGGTACTATCCACCAAAATTTTTAAAAAATAGTAAAGGATATTTCCTGATTAAAGAATATCACTTAACATCATTATTTCACCCTTAGATTACATTCTGCCGAGTCCTGCTTGTGTATGTACAAGAAAAATGTATGCGCCATTTCTAATGTGTACATCTATATTATCTCTCTTAAGTCAGCAAAGTATTTGAAGATAATCCTCATGTTTCTAATCTATATCCTCTAATCCCCATCACACTCATGGTAATGATATTATAATCATAATAGATATAGTAACAGAAGCAAGTACTACCATGTACCGAATGCTTTTTACGTGCCAGTCATTTTGCAATAATCTACATACATTATCTTGCCTAATATTTACAAAACCCTATGAAGTAGTTATTATTATCACATTTTACAAATGATTTATAAGGATTAAAAGTTTGGTCAAAGTCACATAGTTATTACAAAACAGAGCTGTGATTTGAACTCAGATTTGCTTGACGCCAGTGTTTATGGTGTTCTGCAATCCTGCCTTGGCACTGTATAATCAGTCATTATTGTAAATAGTCTTTGAACTCATTCTCTGCATTTGGTTACCAAATTGTGAGGTCCACTGACTTAGATCTCCCACACATGCACCAGATATAGTTTGGGCACATTAATAGATGTCTATTAATTGGATTCTTATTGAAATAAATGCTATAGGAGTCAGCAAAGAAGTCTCCGCTGTTCCCTATTCTAATATTTTATTGCTCACTGGGATGTTACTCTAAAATACAACAATTCATTGATCCTGGGATACAAAAAAATACTTTTGTTGGACATCTAAGTTGAAATTCCAACTGTTTTGATATACAAATCTGAAGATTCCTAGGCACTTGGTTAGGCATAAAGATCAAGTGATGGATGTAATAGAGATTCAAGTTGATAAAATTGAGGAAAAGTGGAGAGGAAAGAAGGTGCTGCTTCTACTCTCACATGCTGTATAAGGAATTGTCCAGATCTATTGTGATTAGCTGAGATGAGTGCCTCTAAGGAAGAAGATGAATAAACTGGTCTTCTCATACTCTGCCAGCAAGCTAGAGATATTTATCTCAATTCGTCCCATCCATATTCTCCTCTAAAGAAATCTTTCTACTTGTGGCCTCATTCTAAATAGTCAGACTCTATACTTATACTATGTGTTTGCTCCTTGTCTCAGATGAGTGGACCAAGGGATAGACGCTTGATTTCGAAGACAGTCATTTTGGAACCTGGCCAGCCATCTGTATGGACTAACTTAAAAATGATAATCTGGGCCAATCAGATGCCTTTCCAGTTTGGAAACTTGGCAGTGGGAAACTAAGACACTAAGCCAGTTGGCAGTAAAGTCAGATTGTGAGAGGATACCATGAACCATATGTAAGATAAAACTATGACGGAACAGAACAGACAGAGTAAAGATTGAAGAAGCTGGTTGGGAAAAGAGATGGGAGCAATGCACAGAAAGCAAGCAAACACACGACGGCACTGGTATTTAGAGCTGCCTTCAATCCTGGCGCGTTTCCACTTCCAGTCCTTGCTGTGTATTCTTGTAACAATTCCCTTCCCCCCAACTAATCTCTCACTGCTAATTTTGTGAAGTAACTTGAGTGTGCCTCCATTTCTTTCAACTGAAAGAGATTGACTGAAACAGTTTTCATTTCCATAGCAAGCACTTGCAAATATAAAATATTACTCTTAGTTCTCATTAGTAGATGGATATGAAAGTCAGACATTCTAAAAGAAAGAACTAGAACTCACTTGGCCAGAAACCCCCAGTTTAGCTTTTGTACATAAAAAATTCTTATGGCCTATGTTTCATTAAGAAACACTGCTCTGCAAAAAGCTCAAACTCTTTAGAATTTTTTTTTTTTGGAGAATGGAGATCCGTGATCTCTTACCCAAACTGCTTCTCCTCCCCAGATTTAATGTCAAAATGATTCTATGTTGTTAGCAACTGCCTGTGAAGAAAGCTTTGAGAAACAACTTTCTCCCTTCCTACTTTTTATCCTTCATTCAACCTTAAATGCCCACTGTCCCATTTTAATAATTTTCTAGAGTTTTTGAACCAAAAATATTTTTGAAAAAGTAAAAAAAAAAAAAAAAATCAAAATTAAATTTCCCAAAAGTTTCCAAGAACTAAGTAGTCAAGGAAAAAGGTAAAGTGAATGAGAGTGACTTTGTATTTGTTTGCAGGTTAAAGATCACTTTAGTGGTCTTTATGGGGTATAAAGAGGACCAGGGATACACTAGGAGGTCATTTTGTCTTAGAAATGTAACCATGTATAAATGTTGAATTTGACTCAACTTGCCAGATGTGGAATGTGCCTAATCAACTGATCAGTTTCTGTAGAGCCAATCACTTGGTTTCCATTCCTGTACCTCACATGCTTTGTCTCTGCAGGAGCCACCACTCTTCTTCCCTTTATAAACCTCTCCGTTCTTCTCTCTCTCTCTCCTCCTTCCTCTCCTCCTCTATATTTATATCGGACTTATTCTGAGCTCAGAAACCCATGAACATGTTCTTTATCTCATAGTAAAATAATTCTAAGGATTTGCTAAGACCTTGGAAAATAAAGGGGATTTTTTACCTTACCAATAAAGATCATCTTTGCCACACTTTTGAGAACTTTGTAGCTGGGGAAGAAAAGAAAATGGTGTTTCTCCCTGGGCAATACTAGAAGGGTTGTGGTTGTATTAGACTTGCTGTTGATGAGATAATTCTACTAGTCTTTATATACAAGACCCGTCACTGAATTTTCTATTTCTCTGAGAAGACATGAACATCTAGAGATACACATGTCTGTGGGGAACTGAATGCCAAGGGATAGAAGCAAATGGAAATATTATACAATGTGACCTGAAATGTATCACCTAAGAGCTCTGTAAAGGTGGAATTGAAAACTTTTTTCCTATCTCTATATTGTATAATCTAGTCACTGTTCAAAAAGTCTTTAAATTCCATTTTTTAGTACTTTATAGGTTTTTTTTTTGAGGATTAAGTGAAAAACTAATAAGTAAAGTGCTTAGAACAGTGTCCTTCCTATTATGAGAACTTAATAAATTTAGCTATTATTGTTTCTAAAAGGTTTCACACAATGGTAATATTTTTTTTTCAATAGCAATTGAAATTTGCTTGAATTTTAATGTTTCGGGTTCCCTGATACCATTTACCACTGTTCGTTTGATTTAAAAGGGCCTCAAGTACTTGATAACATGCAAAGTTTATCATCAACCATCTTTATTGCACTTGCGTTTGCAAAGTACATTTTTGTCTATTAGTCTATTCAATCATATTCCAAAATAGAGAACTCTGTTTCAAAGACTCTGTTGAATAATGAAGAATCTAAGTGCTTGGAGAAATTAAATGACAACGTTGTATCCCTTATTCTCATCTCTCTAGAGATAAAGAAAGACAATCTCCTCTAGAACTTGAGCTTGCTCTTGTATGTAGGTGAGAGTGTGCGCACACACACACACATTATGTATACATACCTTTACGTGTCCTGCACAAATTATTTTTTCTATACTAGAGATAGCATGTCATAATCATTCTTTAAGCTTTTAACTAAAGAATTGCAGTTTTCCAGTTAATGAAAAGGAAATAGTATTCCCATTTAAGAGCAAGAATTCTGAGATAGAGAGCCTTGGAACAGTTCTAGAGCTTTGCCTAGTAGCCGATAGCTGATGATTCCCAGTTTTACTCTGCTAGAGGCAACTACCTTTCTTGATATGAACAAAATCATGAAAGATAATATACCCAATGTATTCTGTATGACTCACACAAGAACCTAACCACATTATAAATAGGTCTGATTTTTTAAAATATAGGTCTGGGCCGAGAGGGTCCTCCGGGTGGTATAATAGGCAGGATGTTTAAAGCATGGACCTAGCCACAGGTTCTGTCATTTTTGTCTATTACAATTGCCCTGTGTTTGTAGAAGCCTATTTGTGAGTCTGCCTTGGTCACCAGGCAAAATGCCTTATTTATTTCCTGGTTGTTTACAAAACCGAGGAACCAGGCTACAGGATATTTATACTGTTGTCTATCAAAGCAGTCACTGAGACAGAAGATAAGCAGTTCAGCCAAAAATATCATGGCTTGCAAAGTATGAGTGAACATGAAAAAGGTCATTGCATTATCCTGTCATAAGTAAATGATTTTGTGATCTTGAGCAAATGACACAACTCATTTAGGTTGATTTCACCTTCCTCGGATGTCATGAAATAATTTTTGCTTTTTCACAATCGTTCTTAGCCCATTGTGCGGTGACATCGCAGGTTAAAAGGGGCTGAGGCAAAGTCTAAGCTGGATCCTCCTAAGAACGTCAAGAAGAGTTTCTCTCCCTTTTCAGGAACTAAGGTTGGCTAAGGTTCTAGAGTTGGGGGCTATCAAGGAGGGGTAAGATTTTTCTAGGTAGAAAAAGCGAAGAAGGTAAGGTAGACGCTTGCATGTGTTGATGTCATAGTTTCTTTAACCCAGGCGCTGCCCAAAGTAGCTTCCAAATGAAGACCAGTGCTCTGCTCCCTTAGATAGGACAGCAACTGGGGGGTGATCAGAAGCTCTAGCCCCAACCTGCCAGCTCCTGAGCCAGTTCAGCACCACGTCAAGTCTGTCCTCTTCGCCCTTTGCTTTCAGGGCTTCGGGAACATCATTCTGTTTCTATTCCACAGTGAGACCAGGTGCATTCCTAGAGCCCATGGATTCCAATGACATGTTAGCTACACTGACTTTGTGTCATCACGACTTCTGGGTCCTCAGAAGCAGATTCAGCAAGATTATATGATTTCAAAGCCTTTTACTGTCTCTTGCCTTTGGCCTTGTCACTTATCTGACCTATTTTCAACTTTCCATGTTCCAGTCTCCCATCCCTTTGATCAATTTGCTTCTTTTCCACACTTATCAGCCCTACTCCCTGCTACTTTCAAACTAGAGCAAACTGCTAAACTCTAGTATCTTTGCTCTTTTGTTTAATTTCTCCTCAAAATTCGCCCAAAGTATCCTGGAAGCAAAGTACAAGTGCTTAATATTTTTGCAGGGTAAAGCCCAGAGATACTTACCTATAATATGGCCTATTTGCCACTTTATGTAGTTCTTGCTCCTGCCAGGGGTAAAGCTTGGGTGAAATTTTGCCTACACAAGCTTTGGCTATTCTGTGTTTAGTGCTGCTCATGCTGAGTCAGCTATTGTCTAAGCAAATGAAGGCAAGTGTCCTTGAGTAATGGTATTGGAGGCACTGGTGGCATATTCCCATGTGGAGGTTACCTCTGGCCCTGTCCATGAGTAGAATCGCAAGCACAGCCACATTCTTCCAAAAGAAAAGGTCATTTTCACTGTTTGACTAAAAGCTTCACATCTCTGTCTGGACTTTATTCCTTCACGTACCCCACATGCATGGACTGGAGCCTGTCCCATAGTGGGTGCTCAGCAAGTCTATTAATTTGAATTCTTACTTGAGAAAGTTATTACTCTACTACTGTATTTCAACAAGACTCTTCTCTCTTAAATAGCACGGCATCAGACAGGTACATCAGAGTCGATTTTGATATGCTAATTAAGATATACAGAAAAAATGATCACTGTGTCCATCCTGGGGCTTTCAATGAACATGAGCTTCTGAGGGCTGTAAGTGTATCACAGAGAACAGGATTAGGCAAAGTAAAATATAGTAAGTTTTAAAGAAGATCTCAAATATGAAGGCTAGTCAATAAAGAAAATTTATTTTTTTAATTATAGAAATGTTGAATCAATGAGTTTCCTTTTTATCTGAAACATCAAGTGTTTTCTTAAGACCTTAATATGTTATTTCTAAAAAAGGTGGGGAGAGTTAGACTAGATAAAAAATTTCCTTTCAATCTGAAAAGTTATGAGACTATGATTATAAATGATCAAAAACTGTAAAAATAAATAAAACTGAGGATTTTATTCTCTCTTTTGGGAATGGGCCTAGGCCTAGAACAAAGAATATTAAGCTAAAGTTTATGGCTGTACAGCCTTGTATCTCTGAATTTCTTAAAACTGTGTGCAGAAATTTTGTATATGTGTAGTTTTTCCTTAAGGAACAGGGACCCATAGTTTTCATCAAATTCTCCAGGTAGTTTGAGACTTCAAAAACCTTAGAAGCCACTAGATGATAACATTTGAGGTTGTCTTCTAATAAGGCTTGACAGAACACTTTCTAGTGTCAAGCATTATGCTAAACACTTTATATGTATTACCTCATTTAACCATAACTCCACAATGCTGCTACTTTTCTGAGAAGTTATCTTTCTCAGTTCTTACAGCTGATAAGTCGTGGGGCTAGGACCAGAATGCCAGGCTTTTATTCATTATGTAAAACTTCCTTCATTTTCAGTAGACAGAACGTTTGCCCAAAGTCAAAGCCATTTCAGTCTGAGCCATCATTTTTCTTTTAAATTATCTTCTATGTTTATGTAGTAACTGCTTCATAAGCATCCTCAAGCCTTACCACATTCCAGCAGCATTCTTCTATTGAACTAGCCTTCTAAAGCACAGAAGCAACCCTCTCCAGACCACTCGACTCAGTTTTTTTTTTTTTTTTTTTCCATTTTACACCTAGGCTGCAGTAACCATAATTTTGTCTTAACCGTCTATTCTAGACTCAGGTTGGGCCACATGGCACAAACGGACAACCCATAAATTTGGAGACAGTCCGAGAAATCCATCGCAGGCACTGAATAGTCCTGGCCCTCTTCCAATTTTACTAACCTTCCGCAAATTGTGATTCCAGACACGTTTATACCTTGGCCTCCAGAATAATGGAAACCACAAAAGTGACAGAAATTAAAATGTCAGCCCACCTGGGCCCACAGTGTGGGCCAGCAATTACAATGGAACTCATTGCTTCTTAGATCACCTGAGTGTAGCACATCTGTGTTTTCTGCAAAAGAGATAACAAAATAATCCAGACCATTTTCCTACATGTTCTTCAACCTAGCATATATACAGCGTGCTACTTAGCAATAGCAACTAAGCTTTTAATAAGCAATAGGAAAAATTTTAAAAATCGAGTGAAGAGCAGAGATCAGAATTCTGGTAAGCTTTGTAATTTAGCTACCACTGCCATCATTCAGGACCTAAATAACCTAAAATACATGATCGAGGTTCCAGAGACAATTAACATAAAAGCATTGTTGTTCTCTGCCCTGAGAAAAGAGTATCACCTAAACCTCCTCACCTACTTCAGATTCTGAAGAGTGAATAGTATGCAGTGTCCCTGTAGATGGAGAAAAGGATGTCCCCAGCAAAGATGACAGACACCTGAGGGGTCATATGCTTTGTGGGATCATGATAGGAATATAGATGACATGAGGGATTAAATGGTGTGGGAATTGAGATACTGCCGATCTCCTCACTTTCTCCTTTTTTATTCTTTATAGACCCAGCCACTGATAGAAGCCGCTCATTTCGCCTGAATTAATCTGTTGTTTTCTGTGCTGTGAACGTGCTGATTTCTGTGGCAGTGAGTTTACATTCGCCAGGCTTAAAACTGAGCTCCAAGCAAATGGATACCTTTTCTACTTCTGATATGCCAAGGACACACTGAGATTACTTCAGCAAAAATAATCTTCCTGCCAATCTGCTTTATAATTCAGAGCTCGTCAAGTGAAGAAAGAAAACAGCCTTAAAGGAGCGCGATTAAACTTTTACTTTATCTTTTTATATCTTGATACAAAAATATGGAAGTTGGTTATTTTCTTACAGTACTTGTCTCTGGCTTTGTAACTTTGTGTGTTTTTACTTGGCTACCTTCTCCATGAGATTATAGGCTTCATGAGGATAATTTTCTTCATCACCGTATCCTCAATACAATAAAAACATTTTTTTTTTTTGAAGAAATGAATAAAGAAAGTCAATGCAGAGAATTCTTCTGGTCTATGTTATAGGAATAGTGAATTCTTATCAGATTAGTAAAATGTGGGTTGAATTGCTCAGGAGTTTCCACTGAATTTATATTATGTGCAAACGTAGTATTGAATGTAGTTATCTGTTCTAGAATCAGAACAAGGGTTCAGGCCAGAACAAGGATTCAGGCCACGGTGACTAATTGCTGTTTTTGTCTTCCAGCTCATATTTTTCCTTTGGGTAACTCTTAGCCAGTTTCAGTCTGGGAAGTTGTCCTCTCCTTCAGTCTCAGCCCCTTCCTTGTCTTCCTCCCCCAGGTGCAGCAGATGCAATGTTGGTATTTGATTTTCTGTTTCAGCAGAGGACTGCCCTCCTGGGGCCAGGGGGCTTTGTTCAGTCACAGTTCCAGCCTGTCCTGGAAGAGGAGTGCTGGAGCGGGAGGAAGTCCTTTTTTTTTTTTTTCCTTTGCTTTGAAGAGAAGTGAGCTCAGGCTGCCAATACAGAGGAAAGTTGTTGCTGGGGAGAAAAAAGGAGAGAGAGAGATTAGGGGACCTGATGACACCATTAAAGGTAACATGTCACCCACGACTTAATATTTTTTCTGTCATTTGCCACAAAAATAACCTTAACTGGTCCAGAGATTATGTCGTGTTACTTTGTTTTTGTATTTGTAAAAGTAAGAGATTATTTAGATGGCTCCTAGAGGAAGTGAAGTTTGGTACATCTTGGTCTTGTTAGGACATTTATTATTCTATCAGACTGAGAGCTCTGCCTTAGATGTAACATTGGAGTTTCTGGAGCTACAGACAACTCAGAATGCATGTAATCTCTCTTCTACCTGATAGCTCCTTATGCAGAGGGCTAGTAGGACTCATTTATTCATTCATTCAATAAGTATTTATTGAGAGCCTAATATGTGCAGGCACATCTTTTCTCCAGGCCTCATGTTTGGATCATTTTTCAAACTGTTTCTCATATCACGGGGATTCTGGACCAATGCTCATGTTCCTTTTTTAGATGGACTCCACTGTGTCAAAGCATCCCTTTTAAAATGTGGTATCTGGAGCAGAGCACTATAACATCCATTCAAGAGTTACACATTCCTTAAGTGCCAACCACATGCCAGGCATGAAAGTAACAGGGATGAATGAGACATAGTTTTGTGCTCAGAGGACTCACTGCCCAGAAGAAGGAGACTGCCCCGTAAATAAGCTAGTCTGGTACAGGGAGCTACAGTGGAACCTAAATGAGAGAGTGACCAATTCTCCTTGGAGAGAGGAATCCAAGAAATGCTTCCCGTACAAGGAGGCGAGTTAGGATGAGTAGATTTCTGACAGGTGGATGGAGCTGGGAGAGGGTATTCCAGGGAGAATCAGCAGCCTGAGCAAAGGTAGGGAGGAATGAAACAGCCTAGTGAATTCAAGGAACTGCAAAGCCTTTCATAGGGCAGGACCAGAAAAGTAGGCAGAGTAGAGCCTTGAATGCCATTGTGAGAAGCTCAGATTACAAGGTGACAGGGAGTCTATAAAGTCTTTAAAGAAGGGGGACAACATGATTAGGTTTACACTGTAGAAAGACATTTTAAGGGTATGCGGTCCAAGAGCTGCACCTCCAGGAAACTGAGGAAGGAAGAACAGCTGGAAGACAGGTCATCTGGGTGAGAGATACGCAGAGTTTTCATTAAAACGATGCTGTGAGGATGGAAAGAGAGAAATGCTTTAAAGGCAATGAGGACACATGGGCAGGCTATGCTGCAGGATTTGACTCCTCAAAGTGAGTCAGAGAACCAGCAGCATCAGCATCACCTGGAAAAAAATGCAGGATCTCAGGACCTACCCCAGACCTTGTGAATCAGACAGAAACTGCAGGTTACCAAGATCCCCCAGGTCATCCATAGACACATTAATAGTAGAGGTACACTGGCTTGGGTTCTTGGGACTCGGTGGTGAAGACACAGGACAGCCGAAGTCCCTGCCCTTAATAGAGTTCACATTCTAGCAGGGGAGGCAGATTTAAAACAATAGTTCCATGGTTAACATTGAACGATCGTTGTGATAAGGGGACACATTGGGTTCATGCAATTGAGGGACAAGAATTGGGCTGTGGTTTCAGAGGTTGGTTCTCCGAGTAAGTTAAAGCAACACACGGAGTAAACCAAGAGAAGCAAGTGGAAAATGTGTGTCTGAGGATAGGGATGGAGAGGGGTCTTGCAGGCAGAAAACCAGGACTGGAAAGGACACAGGGGCCTTAGAGTAACTGAAAGAAAGTGCTGGAGCAGCGGGTAAGCAAGAAAAGCCCTGTCAAGTGGGATTGGAGGTCAGATGGGGCATCAGGTCAGCCTTTTAAATCATGCAGATGATTTTGACTTTTATCTTATGAAGAAAATAGAGAGGAGAAAACCCAGAGCAGTATCAGAAAGGCTGTACATAAGAGGAGAACTGACAGCCTTCTCTGATGGTCCTGACCAATGCCTGTTCATTAGTGGGGCCTATCGCTCCAGGCTTTTTTTTAGTTTTGACTCCATTTAAGAAAGTTCTTTTGAGCTCATACTCTGTATTAGGCCCTATGCCAGGCAAAGGAGGGATTTTAAAATATTTAAGATGTGATCCCTGCCCTTAAGGATATTACGGTTTAATGACATTTTGCTTCATTAAAGAAGCTTATAGTCAAACCAAGAAGAACTTCCAGTTAATCATTTCCTAAGTCTTCTCACATAGACTGTTTCTGAGCCAGTTTTCTCTCATCCCGTTTTTATATATTTGATTTTTTAATACAGATTTTTACATTTTTCTTGGTTTTAGGCCATCCTCCCAGACTGCTAGATCTTTTTGAATCTTATTTCAGTTGTCGATTTACTCTCTCCCAACTTTATGCCACACGCAGACCTAACGAACATGTCTTCTTTTTGTTAATTTAAGACCCTATTTTAAAAATCGGTGACAGGTCTCAGGGGGCCCTTAAGTGCCCTAGCATGGCAATAGTAGAGATTCCCTTCTGGGTGATTATCGATTGATTAATCTATACATGTTGGGTACCCTACAGTATTTTTCCTGGGAAGTATCTTCCTATCTTGTAGCTAGAGATAAGTGCACTATTAATGGGAATCCATAGCACCTGTGAATACCTATGTCACAGTACTTTTACTTTTGTTACATTTTTGACTATCAGTATGGGGCCACTATTTTACTCATCACTGTATTCCCAATCCTGAACATAGAGTATTGCATATGGTGGGCATGCAATAGACATTTGTCCAGTGACTTAGCCTTCATAGTTTCTTATGGACTTGCAGAATTGCACAAAACAACCAGGCTATTTGATACATTTCAGGGATTGAAATATATAAAGTTTAGCCCTTCAGGCATTTCCCAGATCCGCAGCCAGCTTAGCTCTACAAGAGTTATTAATGAGGGCTCACGTCCATTTCCCAGAGTTGGCTCCACAGTATCATATGCTTTACTCTTTGGAACATTCCCTGATATTTTGTGAAAGTTCTCAGTCTCTTTAGTTTATCCTAAAGATTCTGCAAATGGCGTAGTGAAATCAGGAGAAAAGATATGTGTAACTCCTTCTATACATCACTGATCCCCAATTTCATCTACAGAGTGTGTCAAAACGGCTGGATTTTGCCAGTAGAACTCTAGTTAACAGATATAACAAATACAATCAATGCCACAGTTTAATTTGGCAAAGCTCATTAAGAGCAAACACCAAAAAATCCTTTCTGATATTAATCATCTAGACATAGTTGTAGTTTTTATACTATCCCTGAATGTTTCACCTTTTTTCCCTTTAAACTATGGATACCACTCATTTTTGAAATTGGCTTTAATTAATTCCTCACTACCTTGATCTTTTTTCTTTATTGCATCTGAATTTCCATCAGCTTGGCAAAAATACTTGGAAACACTTATTGGGATCTTTCTGCAATGCACATCCCAGTTCTGTGATATGAATTTCACAGGCATTATCTTATTTTAATCATCTGTAAGAAGTACATATATGACTACCCTATATTTATTTAAAGAAAATGAAGTAGGTTGAGGAGGTTATGTTATCCACACATTTATATTGATTTCTGCCCTTCCTCGCAGTCTGCTGGTATGTTGCAGAGCTGGTTTGAGGGTTTGAATGAGGCCTGATTCCAGAGCCTGAAATCTTAACCCAAACACGCAATTTTGCAAAGGGCCCAGAGACCTAGAATGCCATGCTAAAAGTGTCCTTCGAGATCGTCTAGCTCAGAACATGATGGATGCTTGCTTGTCACTTGCTGGGCAAAATGAATCTCCTAATGGAGAGCCAAAGGCCGGGAGGAGAGACGAGTGGAGTGGGAGAAGGGGGGTGATCCTAACTCCTGGAACCCCAGGAGAGAACTTTCATGTCTGCAGCTTTGGAATTGGATGTATATTGTACAAATTTCTTAACCTACATTAATGTGTTTCTTCATCAGTAAAATATTCATTTAATAATTAAGTGAGGTTGGGATCTAATTTGAGTTTTAACTGCCAACAACTAGTTATGTAGCCACAGGATTTTTTTTTCTTGAACGTTTACTGCATGCTAACTCTGTGCCTTTTTTAAACCAAACACTTCAGGCGAAGGGACAGCAGGAGCAAAGGTGTGGGGTGTTCACTAAACAGAGGGACGGAGAGTTAGATGTAAGAACTGTCTAGGTTCACACTGGAGAGTTCATGAGACCCAGTTTTGTTTTTCAATATGAAGAATTATTTGTTACCTTAAAATAACAGAAAGACAAAAATCAGTAAGTTTGTACTTCTACAGACAGTGAAAACGTGAGCATCTGAGCAGTGTGAAATGAAGCCACTTTTAGAGAGAGTGTGTCGCTGAAACTGAGAGTGGCCTGTGTGTATGTAAGTCATTCACAGGAGGCGTGAGACATGAGAACTGAGGGGGACAAACACCCCACAATGTCTCCAAAGGGAGAAAAGGCAACTATTGGGAAAATGATAGAAGCATGGAAGTCCACGAAATCAGCTATGTAGATTGTGAGACATAAGTCACAGTGCTAGGTGTTTTGGAGCTGCAGTCACAAAGATCAAGATAGAAAATAAAAACCTGCATTTTCATGCCTGAGTCATCTGTGCCCTTCACTTCCCCATTCTCTCTTCCAACATTTCAGTCTCCTAAGCCTTTGTTGAAGGATTCTGTCTCATTTCAAAATAAGGATGAGTGAAGGAGTATTGTTTTTGCCTGAGCAAACAAGATGTGGTGGGCTCCTCAAAGTAACTCCATGGTGTTTTGCTCAGCTTATGTAAAAATAACCTAGAGAAGCTGAAATATTTCGAATATGTATTAAAAGTTGAAGAGAGGAAGGGTTTGGAGCAACGAATGAGATGAAAGAAAAAGCTGTGCCAAGCAAGATGAAAGTCAGGCAAAGGGCGTCAATCATCTCAGCTGAAGATCTACAAGAGAAATCCAGTATCTCCTCACAGGTGAGGAGGATGAGCCCACTTTTGTCCACAGAAATGTCTCTGACTTTAAGTTACTGAGCTGGGTGCTAAGCCTGCTATTTCAGCTCTGTCAAAGCCATTCTATTAAAACTTAAAATAAGCCTGTGGCTAGAGACTCTTACCCCTTATAGAAGCCTTATGTAATGTATGCAAATGTGCATTTGAATTATTAGGCTTCTAATTTTTTTTTTTGCCTCAGAGATGCACTTAATGAGTAAAAGCCTAGAGATTTCTAAAATAAATGTGTACCTAAGAACATCTCTAAAGAAAACCTGAAAAATTGTGTTTTGAGAGCTAGCAAGAGGTTTAGCAGAAAAAGCTTTGTACGGAGACTGAGAATTGCTGGGTCCTAGCACTGGTTTAGTGGCTTGCTTTGGACTGGCCCTCCCAAGCCACTTATCAGGACTGAGAGATGCTGTGTCTGAGTGAGTAGAGTTCAGAAACAAGGGTCACAAAGCCTGGGTCTTAGTACCAGCCTTGTCATTTGTGAGCTATGTGTCTGGCAAAGGGTTTAGTATTGGGGGGCTTGTTTTCTTATCTATAATACAGGGAGGTGACATACCTAGTTCATAGGATTGTTGTTGTGAGGGACAAATGAGACAACATGCATAAACAGTGGTTTGCAAACTGTAAAGGTCATAGACGAGTTGGTCTTTGCCATCGCTTCTGCCATTCATCTATGCCTCTCAGAATACTGGCAGAATAAATGAAAGCTAGAAAGGCATTTATTACAGAAAATCGAAATTCATTGTAGCGAGTAAGGACATGTTTCGAATCTGTTGATAAAGGCAAACATAAAATAATCAGAGAGCCAGCCTCACCTGGAAGACGTAGAAAACATCTTCCATCTACAAAGAAAAATAGTATTCTAGAGGGTGTTGGGGGTTGGGCGGCTGGGAGGTAAGGGTGCTAGCCCTGTATTACAGGGTGGGGGGAGGTACACTATAATTTAAGAGATGTAATAATGTGACTGAAACTATCACACAAAAAGCAGACCCTCTCATTGCATTTGAGCTATAATCCGATTTCACTGTTGAGTACAATGTCCCCTTTACAAGAATCTGAAGTCAGTACTGAGGGCTGTGCGGCAGAATTTTTCCACCCAGCAACAGGATGATGTCAGCGGCCAGAAGAACAACCAATCAGCAGACAGAATGAATCAGAGCGTGCTGGGATTTTGCTCAAAGGTCTCCTAGCAAAGCAAGCTCAGTTCTGAAGTGCAGGGGCTATTTGCACTTCTCTGCACTTAAAGCTGAGACTGAATGGCTCCTTAGCTGAAAGGGTACAAACGGGTGTGTGCAAGCAGTTAAGATTATTTGCATTCAAACAGCCTGTCCTATGGGTGATAAGAGTCATATTGGGTGTTTTTCTGCAAGTATTATTTTGCAATAAAAAATTTAGCATTAATAAATAATTGAAAAGCTTGATTTATATGTTGCACCTTATAATTGTTTGAAACCAGTTTTGTCTCATGCATTATATGTGACTGGGCAGCTCTTGGCACAGGAGCTATATATAAAGTTCAATATTGTACCTTATAGAGTTTGCACTTGCTTCTGATGTTTCCCACCATCTCTCTAATGATGAGCAGTATGGATGCCAACAGCTGTTTCGTTTCTGGGTCAAAATCCCTAATTTTCCACTAAAATGTGTTCTGTGTATGCTTTAAAAAAAGTCTGAGTGGGAAAGTTATGACGTGACTTGGAGATAGCACCTCATGGGGGAGGGTAGAGCTTTGTAATACTTTTGAGAATGTGCAGGTTTGTCCTGACATTTTGTCAGTTAGTAGACAGTGACAACACGTTGGAAAAGGGTGCAAAGAGTTAAACCTACCTACCCAGTATCCTGGTCTATTACCCTTTATAGGAAAGTTCTTTACCTACCCAGCCTGCACCATGACAGGACAATCTCTGCACGAAGGCCAGAAGCAGTCTCTCCTGTGAGTGGTGAAAAAACATCCTTCCAAAAGAAAAAAATATATAACAGAAAAGGAGTGAATTTCATCTTGCTGTCTTTCAGAGTCATTAGCTGGTCTCAGGAAGCACTATGAAATTACTATTTATTATCCCAGGCTTGCCATAACCTCTCTCTCCTTCAACAGCTTGCTTCTTGGCTGAGTACCTCATTTTTCTGATTACTAAAATGAAAAGAGTTTACAAAAGCTTGGTAGTTTGGGCTAATTAGGGACAGTCCATTCTGAAAAATTGAGAAGACTGAATTTGGGAATATTTAGAGAAACGCAGACTTAAGACCTTCAAAGGTTGATAATAAGGTGCTGGAGGAGGGCGTGCTGGTTCTGGAGTTCAGGCTCACCCGGTTTGAATTCCAGCTCCATGGTTTACCAGCTCTGCACCTCAGGCCAAATCTCAGTTCCACAGGTGCAGACTGGGGCCAAGCTTAGCTCTAAGGATGGCTGTGAAGATAAAGATAAACAATCTCTCACCCAGCACAGGCAAAACACCCTGTAGCTACTCAATAATTCATAGACCCTCCACCCCCTTTAAACTGGTAATAAACAACTTGTTGGCAAATAGAAATCCCAGAGGGATCTGCTTTCACAAATACCAAAGGGTTTGTAATTAGCATGTAAAAGGATTGCATCCAAGCCTTGAAAGCAGGTTGTCCTTTCCAGGCTCTTAGGCAGACTTGGGAAGCCTTGTTTACACTCCAGCATTAATTTACTCAGCAAATCCTCACTGCTAGCGCAAAATTAAATTTCAGTTCAGGATCTGTTTGAATGACCCCAAACTCCAAATGAAGGTGGCTTTCGTGTGATCCGAGTTTCATTTTTCTAGAAGCCTTGAGATGAATGCAGTGGGCCTTCTAGTACTTCTAAAAAGCTCTGGCACTCTTTTCAAGAAATATGTAACTCCTAAGTGTCCGAACCCATCTTATTATCACCATTTCCCCCTGTCATCTGAATATCCCTCAAGGGGATGTGCTCCTGGTGCCCAGAGGAGTTTAGAAAGCTCTCTGCAGACTGGGGCAGAAGTCTGTGGGGATGTGAAAGCCGCAGAACAGGTTAGAGGTCAGAGCAGCTGTGACGCCCAGAGGAGAGGAGAGGGCAGGAGGAAGTCAGGGTGGGAGATGCACTTCCTGGGCGAGACCCAATCAGCTATTTTAGGCTCTGGTTCCTCATTAGTTAGCAGTCAAGAGGACTACAGAAATGGTAACATTCTATTATTTCCTTTCTCCTGAGAAATAAATTTGTCGTGTAAGATAAAATGCCATAGTCTGGGTTCGCTCAAAGCTTAGTGCACCAGAGAGAAGAGATTGAGAAGCTGCCTCTTCCCCTTTTTCAGAGAGATAAACTAATAGCTGTGTGCAAGCTCAGGGAGTTGTGAAAGATCACCCCACATTAGGCCAGCGGGATGGAGATGCTGAGTAGGGAAACAATGAAACAGAAAATTGAGATCTAACAGTACTTTCATTATTTTAAGCACTTCAAGTCCAAGCAGAGACATTAGAAATGGGTGAACTTGCAACTGCAACTTTAACCTAGAATCAAGATCTGCCTGTTTTTGAATGACTGAACCTCCATACACATGTCCTAATGGATCTTTACCTATATTTAGACAAGGGGAAGCCAGTTTATTCCAAGAGAGTGCCATTTTATGTCAGAACAACTTGACATGGTGTTACGGTTTAAATTGGGTCCCACCCCCGCCCCCTCCAGAAAAGAACGATATGTTGAAGTCCTAACGGCCCAGTATCTCAGAATGTGACCTTATTTGGGAATAGGTTCATTGCAGATGTAATTAGGTTAAAATGAGGCCATACTGGAGTAACGTGTGTCCCTTTTCAAATATAACTAGTATCCTTATAAAATGACAGTTTGAAGATGGACAAATAGAGAGGGGAATGCCATGTGAAGATGGAGAATTGGAGTGATGCATCTACAAGCCAAAAAACGCCAAAGATTCCCAGCAAACCATCAGAAACCAGGAGCCAAACCTTCTCCTATAGGTTTCAGAGGGAGCATGGCCCTGCTGACACCTTGATTTTAGACTTTAGCCTCCAGAGCTGTGAGGAGATAAATTTCTGTTGTTTGAAGCCACCAAATTTGTGGTATTTTGAAGCCCTAAGAAACTAATATGTATGGCAATAACCAAAATAACTAATGTCACTCCATACTAGGTAAAGCTGGCAGTGTGTGATCTTGGGCAGGTTATTTGACCTCTCTGGAAGAACTTTTTCTTATCTATGAAAAAGGGCTGGAGTAGGTGACTCAGAAAGACTCTTAAAATCCTTTGAGAACATGTAGTTGTCTCCCAATATTTTATAGCTTTTCTTCCTCTGATCCAGTTCTTAAACCCTTCCCCATCTCTCTCCATCTGCACCTGCCTATAAGGTTCAGGACCCAGTTATTTCCTGGGAATAAATGCAAAACTCTTCTCTCCTCCAACCTACATATAACACAAGTACCTGAGGGATTTCATAGACAAAAATCTGATAACATCATTCCCCTATACAGCTCTTCTGCAGCCTGATGTTGCGTACAGAATACTGTCGAAACTCTTTAAGCTGGCATGAGGCTCTTTATGTCCAGACCATGCCTCTTCCTTCAGGTTTGTCTCCTACCATCCCCTCCTACTTCCCCTCACCCTCACATTTTATATAGACTAGCCACACTAAAATCCTGTCTCCTAAACAAGCCATGAACTTCCCTTTTCTAAAATCCTACCCCCATCTACTCCCCGGAGACCTTAACCCCCACCCCTTTTATTCCCCCACAAAACCACGAACAATTGGAAGGCAGGAACTATGTCTTATTCACTGTTACTTTTTTCTCCACTACCTAGCACTTTCCTTAGCATAGAGTAGGAGATTGATAAGTACGAATTAAAGGAAGGAATCTTTTACCCTTCAAGACTTATTTCAAAGGTTTTTTTTTTCTACCCCAAATGAATACCTGAATTAGGTGTTCCCTTGCAGCTCGCATTGCACTGTTACAATTTTATTACGTCAGTTCTCCCATCTGAGTATCCTATAGCTCCATACGTAGTGCTCTGCCCATAAGTACTAAATAAATGCTTGTGGGGTATATGGACAAATAAATGGACATATTATAAGTGTTTGTGGGCATTTTTGTTTGTTTATTTAGTGTAAAACTCTGAATCATCTGCAGTAAGTGGAAAAGTTAAACCTCAATTTGACCAACTTTTCTTGTTTCAACGGATTGTGGACATAGCAGTTTAGTTCCGTTGGCCAGAACATGTGCCAAGGGTTAGCTTCCTGTTGAGTCCTGTCCTTATTTGGGGTAAAGCACAGCTAGCTCCCAAACTCCAGATGGCAGAGGGAAACTCTGCAGGGCAGGTCCTCCCTCTGGGTTACTAGGGAGACAGAGTGGAAAAGTCTGAAGGGATCAGCACAAACTTACAGCAGCTGGGCCTGAGGGCAGTGGTTAGGAGCTGGGGGTACCTAGAAATGACCTCCATGCAATGCGGATCTCTCCTTTGGTGTGTCCCCTTTCTCCTTCTTCATGGCTGTTTGGCCAAACAAGGCCTTTCAGTTTTCCTATCGGTGGAGAGGAAGCAAAGACTTCTGGGAAATGACATACACATTCCTCTCTAGGCTGGTCTTTATAACAAATAGCTCTTGGTATAATCATATATATAGGATTAGAGTGAATTCTAATAATTCTGCAAGGTAGATATTATTATCCTCATTTTCCAGATACGGACATTGAGGTGATCTGCCCAAGATCACATTGCTAGTTTGTGGCAAAGTTAGGAATTTAACTCAGGTCCATTTGACTTAATAGATTTTGCTCTTAACTGTGAAACATACTGCTTTTCCAGTCCATCGTAGTCTATTAGATTAATAAATAAATTAATTAACTAAACGATTTATTTAAAACCTACTATGTGCCAGTTATAGTTGACGATCTGCAGGTAATGTGGCAAATAAGATAGATTAAGTCCTTGCCCTCATGGAGTTTATGTTCTAGAGAAGGGAGATAGAAAGTAAAAATATAAGCAAATAATTGCAGCTTATGGTAAGTGCTGTGAAGAAAAAAATATATAGGAAAGGATAGAGAGTATGATTGGTAGCCTCTGAGATGGTTTCAAATATTCTCCATTTTCTGATATTTATGCCTTTGTTTTATCACCCGAATGGGAACTGGACCTAGTGACTCACTTCTAACTAATAGACTATGGCAAAGGTACATGGATGTCACTTCTGAGAAAAGATTACGAAAATACTTCTTAAAGTATTTTGAAGTACTTTATGCATGTAGGATTCAATCAGATACGTGTGACATTAATGACAATACGACATTAATTTTCATGAAGTTACATTAACCAACAATTAGCCCTAGAAACAAATCTGGGATTTTAGAAATATTTTGTAAAAAGAACTCCCAACTGTTGATACAGCATGTGTTTAACTTCCTTGAGCCAGGAGACAGACAGATTTTACATTTTCTGCCCAATTTTGTTTAATGTCCCTGCTCAGGTTGTTCCAAGCCCTCAATTCATACAGTTGGCCCATTTTGATGTTCTCCAATAACCCAGATTTCTGAGACCTGGGTGTTTTAAAAGACTGACCTTGACTTTTATGTGTACTAAAAGGCAACATTAAGGCTTTCAGGGAGTATTTTTGTACTTTCTCAAGCTATAAAGAATATGAAATGAGAAATTTCTTCGATTAGACTAGGCCTGAATAAGAGTTTAAAAATTAAACATTTATGAATAATAAATATACAAAAAGATATAATCTCACTAGAAATCAAAGAAATACAAAGGCAACAATGAAATATAATTTTTCACTATACCAATTAGAAAATATGGTTTTTAATCTGTATAGGATTTAGTGAAATGCGAAGTCTCAAATAGCTCATGTAAGGTAAATTAGAGGAACAACCACTAAGTGAAGCAGTTGTCCAAATGTGTCAAAATCCTTAACCATATTCCTCCCTGTTGACCCAGTAACACCACTGTATCCACAGCCCCTCAACTGCATTGGCACATCATAGATATTTGGTAAGCATTTATGGAATGGATGAATGAATGAATGAATGAATGAGTGAATGAAATCAGATAATCCTAACAAAACCTAAGAAAGTAATATCAGTAATAAAGCCTAAGAAAGTAATAAAAATGTACAAAAACAGTTATTGAAACATTTATTTCAATAAGGAAAATGGAAACAAACTTAATGCCTAAAATAGAGATTTGATTAAATAAATTACAGAATATTCCTTTGGTGAAATGTTTCTCTGCCCTTAAAATGAGACTTTAGAAGAATTTTTAGTAAGGTATGACATGGACAAAGATCAAGATATTAAACCGAGTATATACTGAGATCTCCAATATTCATATCTAGAAGGCAAATATGTAGCTACACATAGGAAAAAAAAAATCAACAAGAAATTACTCCAAAATGTAAATAGTGGTTGTCTCATACATGACCTATTTTCTTTCTTATCCCATATTTAAAATTTTTTCTACAATGACCTTGATTGACAATTATAGTTAGGAAAATAGCGACACAAATATTTTAACAATAATTTTTCAAATTTAAGCCTACAAAATTTATACCATTAAACTGTGACTATGCATTGAACCCAAAGTTTAGAGTCAAACAAACAAAAACAATTTTGGCTTTCCCTAAATATTAGAATTATGCTACTTATTATTTTTTTTATTGCTTTTAAACCAGGTAAATCAATTTGGGTAAGCAGAGAAGGAGCATATTCTCCAGAACCGGCTCTGTTAGTTTACATCTGGGCTCTGATATTTATTAGCAGGGGACATCTTTGACAAATCAGTTAACTTTTTGGAGTCTTAGTTTCTTCATCTATAAAATGGGAATATTAATAGTAGCTGTCTCACAGGATGATTGCGTGTATTAAGTGACGATAGTATATGTAAAGCACTTAGAGCCATGCCTGGCACATGGTGACTGGTACTTGTGTTTGCTGTTGCCACAGTATGATTTCTAACGAAGGAAAGCTCTGTTTAGTGTCAAAGGTTTGAAATCCAAATCCTCTCCTTGGCCTAAGAGAAGCTTGGCAGTAAGCTTTCTGTGTTATTTAGATGTCCATGTGTGCATGGTTTATAGAAGAAATGACAAAGATGATGAATTGAAAGATGAACTGAATCTTAAATGTCATGACCTTTCAAAGCAAGCACTTTGAAATGTACTTTATTATGACACTTGGAGTTCTCTTGCCTTTGAATTGTTCACAATAATATCAAGCTCTCAATTCACAGAGGAGTTCTCTCAACCTTAATGGAGAAACAGAGAAAGCTTGGGAGTTTCGGCCCCTGGGGAATAGAGGGTCTCCTGCTTTGACCACCAAGTGTACATTTGAGGTCTAGATCACGTTCTTCCTCCACTAGGAAGTCTCTCATTCTGCTCAGCAGGATCAATTCTTCTCTCTTCTACAGTTTCTGAGCCCTTTTTCTAGAGCTTCCTTGGTGGCTGTTTTCACTTTTATCTTGTATCATGATTCTTTTGTGTGTCAAAAAAAGATCTTAAATTTCATGTTTTATTCTTCCTGATACCGCCTGACTCCACATAGCATAGTGGAACCTACATAGTAGAACCTCAATTTTTTAATGAATTAAATAATAAATCATGTAGATATTTAGAGCTGAGAAAAAGATCCTAAATATACTATTTTAGAGCTGAAGATCTGGAGGTTTGGAGAGAAGCATTATAACGCGTAGTCAGAGACCTCAGGTTTTAATCTGCCTTTACCCTCACAAGCTGGTGACCTTGGAGAACTTTTTAACCTTTCTGATAATTATTGTCCTTATTTTTAACCACGAGGATAACAATACCTATCTCACAGAACTGATAAAAGATAGAAAGAGATAATCAACTTAATAAGTCAAGTGAAAAGTCAAGTCACTCAATAAGTCAAGTGAAAAACATTGCTTAAAGCCACATACCTTGGTAGCTGAGAAAGCTGCTGCATTGTACTCCCTTGTTTCTCTTTCTCTGATCAGCTTTTAGGTTTTGCCCAAATACCATAGCTGTAATTTGAGTCTCTCTTTTAGGAGGGGAGTAAAGGGAGGAAGTAACATTTTTTAAGAGTCTGCTATGTGCCTGGCAACTGCTCCTGGAGCTTTCTTTACAGCTTTTGAACCCACTCTTCGTGGCAAAATCTATGGAAATGGGTGGAAAAAAATTAATGAGATGACATTACATTCTCATGTTTCAAGCACTCTTGAGGGTTTTCTTGAGATATTGCTCACTTTATTCCCTTTTATTCAGTTTCCAAGATATCTGGAGATAGTAGATCAGATCACTGGACTGAAAACTGGGAAATGAGAGTAACATTCATCCATGTGGGATAATTGGAACTTCCAGTCACTTGAAATTCCCTCCATTATGAAGCTTTCAGAGCTAAAAGGCTAAATTGATTTACAGTCTTCCTGTGAATCCTGCAGATATTTCAAGTAGCACAATTACCTGGCCAGTGCGAGATAATGTACCACGGGCAAACTTCCTGGGAAGTAGAGTAACTCAGCACTCACCACTGGCCCATCAATGACTTTTTAAAATTATAAACTCCTGCCTCCCAATGACAAGAATTTTTAAGCAAGGCTAATAAGGGTGCACCCCAGACTTAATCTAAATCTTTGGATTTATATTTTGCAAGAAGTGTAAACTAACCGAGTGTTTTGTTTTTGTTTGCGTTTTTTTTTTTTTTTTTTTTTTTTTTTTTTTTTTAGGAAATAAACACTAGTGAAGACTTACCATGTACCACCACTATGTTGATTGCTCCACCATGCTATCCCATTTTTTCTTCTCAACAGTTAAGCCAATAATAGTATCGCCATTTTATAGGACCTGCAAAGTAGTTTATTTACTTGTGTGATGCCACACACAACACAGGTCTTAAGTAGTGGAGACAGGAATCAAGCTCTTTAAAAAATGTTTTTAAACCTGCAAGGTCACACTATACCTCTTATCTAAAATTACTTTCTTTCTTTTGGCCACATTACATATAGCATCTAAAATTATTTGCAGAGTGATTAAAAAATTAACCCTTTATTCATTCATTTATTTATATAGAATGTGAGCTCCCCAAGGACAGGGACTTTGCCCATTTAACAACCATGTAGCCTCTACACCGAGAACAGTGCCTGGCCCAGAGCGAGCGTCAATAAATATTTGTTGAATGCATAAATTCACTTGATCAGTCTCTCAACCTTTAGTGTCTACTGTTAAATTCTGTATGTGTTGTGAGAGATACAATGATAAATAGCATAGATTTCTCTCCCTAGTATATTATACTGAATTAGGGGAAAGAAATGTATATAGAGTAAGTGATACTCCAAGTAATATTGAATAAGATAAAGACTCTAAGTTGAGAATTCAGAGGAGGAAAAAGGATATGGGAGGACAAGAGAAAAGTTTCAAGGATGAATATCAACAATATTTGTCATTGTTGATATAATTCAAATTGAGCTTACATCCATAGGAAGACTATTGACAAATAGAGATCATGGGGACAGGGCGGGAAAGTAGGGAATAGGAAAGGTATTCCTGGAAGCGAAATAGCATGAGCAGAATTTGGAGACAGGAAAGAATCAGGTATGTTTGGGGACAAGGAGAAATACAATTTCGCTAACAAATAGAAGATTGGAAGGGAACTTAAGGACAGGGACTATGTTTCTGGAACACTTTGCACAGAACCCAGAAGCCCATCCAAGGTTCAGTAAACAAGCTGTGAGTCACTGCATTGGAGGACCGTGAAATGAGCATCCAGAAGGCCCAGTGAGAAGACTGCTTAGCCACAGGAAGGAAAGAGGTCATGGCTGTGAAATTAGCTACAGACAAGGGATGAGGTATGAAATTGATAGTGTGTTGTTTCCAAACCCACCCACCAGCAGTATCTGGGGGGATTTTACCAAGTCCTCGGAAATTAAGATTTTGGAATCCTGGGTTTACAGGCTTGGGATTAGCCCATCTCTACATTTTAAATCTAAAAAGAATATTGGTGCTTCCATTCAACGAATTTATTTGTTTGGAAGGGCACATAGTCCTGAAGAGCATCTGCATAACATAGAACTGTGTCTAGAAAGTGGCATTCAGCCCCATCCATACCACTTAACCCTGGCATTAGAGCTGATAGAAATCCTGCACTACCAAAGAATACACAGAATTGAGTTGCATTGGACAAACTTTGAATCTTCTCCAAGTGTCTAACATTTCTATGTAGATCAACCCCAGATGATTTCTTCCTGCCTGGATTAGTAGTAGACAATAATAACAGTTAACTTTTATTAAGCACATACTATTTACCAGACACTGCATTATCTTATTTAATTTAATCTTTATAATGACCCAAGGAAGTGGCATCTATTATCCCTACTATTGTATAATTGAGAAAATAAGGTTCTGTGAGGTTAGATTGCTAAAATAGTAAAATACAGAGCTTGGACTAGAAGCCAGGTCTGTAGAATTAATTGCATTTCACTGCAACCATAAAACATTTTTTTTATTAAAGAAAATTTTATTTCATAGGTACAAAGAACTGAGGAAAAATGCAGAACTTCCTAGAATGTAGTAGAGAAGGAGAGAATGTCTCAATATATAAGGGAGAGAAGTCAAAGGTTAAAAAATGGAGAGGAGATAATTATAAAACTAACAGCTCTAGATTTTTCTCCTAAGGTGACAATAGCCTCTTTTCTCCCACAGTCAGGTGGAGGTGTTGGCTTCAGACTGTCTTCATAGTCTTCCTGGCAAGAGATAGATACTTTATATAAAATCCATATAGTTTATCAGTCTCACGTCTATAGTCAATAGGAGCAAGGCTGCCAGGCCTCCGTGAGGTGCAGCTGTGCTTGAATCGTGGGCACCCACTTGAGCAGAATTCTGTTGTCATTCTAATTAATCATTAAGCCTGAGGATTTACAGTTATCAGACATAAGCCCTGTACAAGACATTGGAGCCTGCTTTTCTCTTGCCACACTTGGCCTGGTGCGCTTCCCAGAGTCAGTTCTGCATACCAGTCCAGATCCTCAGTCACTTCTCTCTCAGAGCCTAGCCGAAGGAAGGGAAGGGAGCTGCTAGTGTGGATTCTGAGGCTTCCAGGCAACAGGAAATCCAGAAGGAAACTGAGAAGGCAACGTGAAGTTATCAGTTCCAAGATTTCCCCTTTGGAATGAAGTCAGCATTGTGGAGTGGAGTGGAATGAAGGCAAAAGACTCCACTCTGACAAAGAGAAATGTACCTACACTGTTTTACGTTGTGATACTGAAACTTAAGCAGTCCTGTAAAACTCTTCCCTAGTGCTCAGTGGTATCTGCTCTGCAAACACCAGGCTCTTAGTAACGTAAATTTCCCCCACAGGCTCCTGTTGACATTTGGCCTGAAAGTTGGAGTGGGTAGAAGCAGAAACTGCCTCAGACATTAAAGTGAAATGTGAGGGTGGAAGGGAAGTGGCTCAAAATTCAGACTCTGCTCAGCAATACTTGCATTAAAGGTAAGAGCAAAACAAAGCAAAATGGAAACCAGATCTTCGAAATAATCTGCCAGCTGAGAGATGCTTCACTAGAACAAACAATTGGATAAGTATTCAGACTCGGAGGTACATCCAGAAATGGCACTCTGTTCATCATTCCCCCGTCTAAAATGGCTTCGCTTTGCTCTTAGGAGAGAGAATATCTTTAACGTGCCCACAAGGACCACAATCTGGGCCCTGTTTTCTCCATCACCAGGCTGTAGCCATGCTGGCTTTATCTCAGTTCCTGGAACATGCCAGCACCATGTTCCATGTCATATCTAGCCTTACTCTATTCTCTCTTCCTGCATGCTTATTGCTTACCCCACCCCCATGCCAGGCCACCAAAAACCATACCAAACAAAACAAAATCGTCTCTATTCCTTCCCGAAAGAGAATGTTAGCTCCTTGAGTGCAGAGACCATGTTGTTTTCATTCATGCCCTATCCCCATGCTAGAATAGTGCCTAGCATGTAGTCGGTGCTCAATAAATATTTGTTGAATGAATGAAAGAGCCAGATTGTTTTGAATAGTCACAGTTTTATCACATAATATTGTTCTGCTGGACAAACAGTGTAAACACAAAGGCTGGTTATATAACACTTTTCCACAATATATTGCAAACTAGATGCCAATCAATAAACAACTTGCACCTATGGGTTGCCAAGTGCCATGTTTTGTGCTGTCAACTTGACAGCTAAACAGCCCTCTGAGTGCAAAAGCATACAAGGAAAGCCTTAATAGGGGTAGCAGTAGGGAGGAGAATCTAAGGAAAGTGCTCTCCTATCTTTTCTGCACAAGAGAGAGAGAGCAGCTGAAATGATTGGTGTGACATTTTTGACTCAGGCAGTGAATTAGCTCATTTAAATAGAATATCTTTGCTTCAGCGTAGATTTAGTAACTATTGAGAATTTACTAGACTCTCCGGTGAATTGTAGAAAATGAGAATGACAAGCCTGGTGGAACTGAGAGATTGATCTACAGAATCATTGAAGTTGGTGCTGTAGAAAATACTTGGTTTCTGGCTTAAATGGGTCCCCAGTGCTACTGGACAGCCTTTTCCTTCCCTTTGCTGAGCATCCTCTTTCATTCTCTTCAGTGACTTTTCCAAATTTTCACCATTTTCATTGTACCCTCTGCTTTGATCCCATTCTACTCATACTCAATAGATTACTTTAACAATTGAAGAAATGTGGGTCCATAAGGCTTGAAATGCCTCATCTTCCTCTATATCAATATATATTTATCCTCATTTTTTACCCAGCTTAATTTTCTTCTAATTTTGGAAGATTTAGAGATTGAAGTTTTAGGATTGAACAGTCTTTCTCTCATTCCAGTGTTGTTTGTTTGTTTGTTTGTTTGATTTTGGGCCCTTATCAGTTAGTAGGGCATGAGAACAACTTAGTGGGTTATGATCAGTATTTTTTTAATAAAATAGAAAAGAAGAAAAAGGAAAGAAAAGAAAATTTCAAGGTATGTAATTTGTAGTAAGAACAAATATTATTTCATAAACTTCGTTTTATATATGTGATTATGTGAGTATCTTTGTGTGTGTACTGGGTCTTGAGTAAGATACATTTCTTATGATGGGTCATGATAAAAAATGTTGAGAACATCATCTTATTCAAGACCAATCCTCCCCTTCAAATTTCCACAGCATTTCCACTCCTAGAGCCATTTTCTATCTTCTCTGCCTATTCAATTTGTTGCTTTCTTGTGATTCTTTTCCTTAGCTTTTAATGCCCTCTAATTTCTCCAACTTAAAACTATCCTCCCTTGACCTAGATTTCCAACTCACTCCTCTTCTTAGTCAAGAAACACAGTCTAAACCGTAGCTTCTCTTCATTACTCCTCCGATATCCACACCACTGAAACTTCTTTTAAGGAAATGCTCTTCATAATGCTAATGAAATGTATATTATTTTAGACTGGTAGTAGTTGAATATTTGTCATTGTTGGCCATCTGCTTGAAACTTTCAAGATTCTAAATTTCTTCCCCAGTTCTTTTTCTGCCATTCTGATCACTTCCCTGCTTCCTTTCAATAATTTTTTCTCTTACGCCTTGGTGTTCCTCAGCGTTCCAATTCACCTTCTGATCTATTCCTTTCATATGTTTTCCTGTCTTACTCTCCTCCCTGTCAGTCGATGACCCCTAAATCTGTATGCCTGGTCCATAACTCTCCTCTGAGCTTTGGTTTTTTATATCAAGATACCTGCTAGGCTTACTTCATTTTTCCACAATGCGTCCCAAACTGAGTCCATTGTTGCCTCCAAATCTGCAGCTACTACATTTTCTCTTGATTAGTTTGTTCCCCAGATCTGAAATGCCCTTCCCTGCTTTATTCACCTGGCTAACTCATGTGACTTTAAAAGTCAGCTCAGATGTCATCTCTCTGAGGCAGCCATGGTGATGCTGAAAGTTCTGCACCTTAAGGGTAGGGAAGTGTAAATCCTAGTGCCTAACACAAGTGTCTGGCCCATATAAGTGTTTAATAAATACTTCTTAAACCTGTTGTCAGAGTGGAGAACCAGAAACTATCACATGAATTCATACCACAAACAAGCCCTTGTGTAATGAATGAAACCATCTATCCTAGGCAGATGCAGAGTCTGATGTACCCTATTAGTTAACTTTCCTAGATTTACTGTAAAATTGTTCTGCTTTTTAATTGCTTTGTGCTGTGACTTGGAGATAGATGCAAAGAGGAAGGAGAAAGAGAGCCCACCAAGAAGAATTTCTGAGTGACCTTTCAATTTAATGCAAGTACACAATAGCATTTAATCATGAGATTAGACAGACAGACATGCCATAACTCTATTACAGGGCTGCCATGAAAAGTAAAATAAGCTAGTCCTGGCAACAGTTTAGGAATGTGATTAAATCCAATAATGGGTGTGTACAGTTTTAAAGAGTTTCTCTAATTAGATTCAAAACAAATTTGACCACATCTTGACTTCCTTCCCTTTGGGATATTCAATAACTTAGATAAGATGTCTATTCCCTAAGTCGTTATTTTTCATTAATAGCTAATTGAATCCTAGTTTTTTATATCAAATTTCCTCTTCTGTAGCCTCATCAGGATTATATGTGGGCTTAAAAATAAGGGAAAGAGAAACCCCTGTAGTTCATTTTTTAAAAACATTAATAAGTTTTCATATTAGACTAGCACTGTGTAGTTTACAAAGAGTTTTATATACACATTATTTAATTTAATTCTCAAAACAAACCTCGTGATTACTCCCTATTTATATACCATTAAATTAAAACTCAGAGAAGTTAGAGTGACTTGTCCAAAGTCACATAATTGGTGTCAGACCCACAATCCTGTTTGAAAGCAAGATTTTTCAACTAAGGGCTTTTGAAATTATCTTTTAAATCTAGTCTAATCAAATACTAGTTTTAGGGTAAAATATTTTGAACACCAAAATCTACCAATGGTTATTACTCTTCAATAAGTAGTTCTTTCTTTCTGATTTCTGGTTATCATAAAATATTTTTGAGGTAAATTTCTTCTAATGCTTTAGTTATTTTCTCACGCCCTCTGTAGATAGTGATGATAAAGAAATGTCTTCAGTTTTGCTTTTGGGGAGGTTGAAATGAATTTGGTTGTATTTATCTCATCTCAAACTAATGATTAAAAAAAAAATTAACCATTTGTCTCTAAGCTCCCCCCGCCGCCCGCATCCATGGAGTTAAAGATGATAGAAGATCCAAGAGACCATACAATCCCACATATGGCAAGTCATATCATTCACCTCTCCTTCTTACTCTAGTACATTTCTATAGCATTGAGTTAACAAGGATTGAGAGACTATGTTGAGCTCAGTGGGAACAAGAGCTATAATTTATTAGCAATGCCAGCTATGGGCTTATTGTAGTGCCGTGATCATCCTTGGTTTTTCTTTCTTGTGTTACTTATCTCCAGTCTGTCCAAAAGTCCTATGAGTCACACCTGTGAACTATATCCCAAATCTGATTACTTTTCACCATTTCCTCTTAGTGTCTTATTGATTAGGATATGCTAGGTTGTCCTATGGTAACAGATAACCCTCAAATCTCTGTGGTTTAAACAACAAAATCCTATTTCTCACATGGGCTATATGTTTCATATTAGTGGAGAGATCTGCTCCACTTCTTCCTTGCTCCCAGCCCCTCATTGAAAAGACTCCACAATCTGTAATGTCACCAGCCACAGTTGCAGGGGCTAAGAGCACAGGAAGGTCTCACCCTGCAATCAAGTGCTCCAGTCTGGGAGTGATACACACAATTTATGCTCCAAGCCATTAGCCAGCACTAGTCAGTCACATGATACCACCCAACTGCAAAGGAGACAAGGAGGTATAATTCTTGGAAGGTGAGGAAAACAGATAGAAGTAAACGTTAGAATTCTAAATCACTACCATCTCTCACTTGGATTCCTAAAAAGCATTTATTTTCTCTGCTTCCATCTTCACCTCCTAAAGTATGCTCTTTATAAGGCAACGAGATTTATTTAAAATGTAAATCGGAATATTCCTCTCCGACTGGTCAATTAGTATAGAAGAAGAATTCTTTTTTGGAAAAGGAACTTCTCTTGTATCCACAGCACCTATGTTGCCATGTATTTCTATTATAACATTCCTCTTAATTTTTTTTTTTTTTTGAATGAGGAGTGGGTCAGAGCACTTTCGTACAGAGCCAGATGAAGATGAGTGAGAGAGAATCCTCATATGGAGTGGCCTTCTACATTATTCTCTTGTGGACAGCCCAAGAGGGGTTGCTGTGAAAAAAGTGGAGGTTATGCTATCATGCAGGGACCTCTACAAGGGCGGGGATTGTGGCCCTGCTTTCATTACTCAGATTGTTCCCGGTGCTAGCTCTACCGGTTCAGCTTGGTATGAGAGTAAAAGGGAAGTAGGGAGTGGCTTGTTTTCTTTCCATACAGAGTCAGAATAAAATAATTGTCTAAGAAAGACATATTGCATTTTCCTTTCTTATCTCATCTCTTTTCCCGCCTCTATTATCTCTAAATTATCTGAACCTTCTGATGTTTGACAGAAAGCAATCCTTCAAAATCTTTGTCGGTATTTTACTTGAGGCAGTATCTTACTTCATCAGTATTACTTCTCACATTATTCTGACTACAATGAGCAACTAAGAGTACAGTGTAGAGAAGAAATAAGCTATGCGCTAAAATCTGATATTTCCTGATGTTTTCTCTTTTTCAGTACTATTAATATCCATTTTCTGACCCCAGACTCTGACCTATAGCACTTGTTCTACTCTTTTTGCATTGGCTGATTTGTTTGGACCTGACTTCTTCTGACCTATCCAGATTTATGTTGTCTGTCCAAACTTTTTAGTCTTGAGTATTTCTCCAAAGTCACTAGTGAGATCTTTGATATATATAATTTCTTTTCACCATGTCCATTGTACTTTCCTTGTTCACTTATCTGGCTTCAACATGCTTTCAATAACAATACTACAATATTTCATATAAGTAGGTCTCAACATGACATATGTTTCTGAGGGAGGAAGCTATGTTTTCTCATATCACCACAGCCTAAAAAGAAATGTCCTGAGAAACAGAATTCACTTAACTTGGAAAAATTATTATATATATAATATATATCTGAGATCTTTCTCCAAAGTACTTAAACTAATTTCATACATGTGAATTCACATAAAGATAGAGTTGGAAGAAACCCTAAGGATTGTCTAGTTCAATCTTCTCAATAGGCAATTGAGGAAATAGAAACCAAGAAAGAATAAGTAAAATTCCCAGTATCTTAAAGTTAGTTTGTGTTGGGCTGGAATCCAGGCCCTCCACTCCCAGGGCACTGGCCTTTCCACTCTATGACACTGTCTTTGAGTTTCACATTGGAATCATTATTTGAGATGTTAATATCCAAGTGTTCATTATTACAATGAAAATATATGTTTCAGAACCTTCGTTTGGGAGCTTTTGAAGATGGAGTTGTTCAAAGTAAGGAAAAAAGCCATACCCATATTAGAATGCAGTTATAAAAATTATTTAAAATGTATATACTGGGGATTACATTGCAATTCATATATATATATATATATACATATATATATATATATGTATATATATATATATATATATCTCCTATTTGAAATCTCCTTTTTGTATTTTCTTCTTTTATACCAAAGTCTATTGTTGCCAAGTGCAAGTCAAATCTAGAGCACTGTTTTGATAGAAATAAAAAATACCAGCGATAGAAAAAATATAGAAATCCATTATCTAACTTACATTTCTTTTTATTAATTGAAAATACCAGAAGCACCTATGAGCCATGATTGCAATATAATTTCCCATTCTGTGAATATTATGTTTGTGTTTTATCATTCTAACCCACATTTGGCCTATAATACACCTACAACTACCTATCCTTCTTCTCAGAACAGTAAAAAAAATTTTTTAAGTGTTTAGAACGTCATAATCTCCTTTATAAAAATACAATATCCCTCGAAAAGAGAGGGATTCTGGAAGCAAAGCAGTCCAAGTATCTCAACTAGAAAATAAATGTCCGAATTGTCCACTTCTCTTCATTTTAAATACTTTGAAGATTTTAATGCTACATATTATCCACCCAAATTCCATTTAATCTGGTCGATGAGGCTGCAAGCTCTGCTTTGGAAAGGTGACTGCTCTTTATGTATACATATTTTTGCTTTGTTTTTGACCAGTAGAACCAGACAAGAGTCAAAACAGGTTTTGATCAGGGCCTCATCTCTCTCAGTAATAGTGAAAGCATAAAAGGTGGATTTGTGCAAGATAAAAATTTAAAAGTCTGAGGCATGAGTGAAGAATTTGAAATGCTTGCCTCTGATGAAGATGTGCTATGTGGCCTGGGGGGATATCACTCAATTGTCAAGATGTCTTCATCAATCAACAGAATAGGTCAACAAATAACTGCTTTCCCATGGTGCAGAGAATTTACTTAAAGATCTGATACATTGAGAAGTACTGCAAGACTCCTTAATATGTCAACTCCTAAGTCAGACTTTCATCAGAATGTGAAGGGAGAGCCAGTTTGGGAAAGGAGAGACTACTTGATTACCTTGAATTTTAGAGACTGGGCAGTTATGGTTAATTACAAATTCTGGTTAACCAAGGATCAGCCACAAAATCTCATTTATTTCTCTTTTTGTCATTAAAAATGTTTCTAAAATATATAAATGAATTCCTGTTCCAGTGTAGTATAATATGAGGCACAGAGATTTCTGGGGTAGGTAGATCAGGGTTCAAATCTCACTATGACCACATGAAATATATTAAGCATTTCTATATCAGGTTGAATAATTTACAGATGATGATAACAGTTCTGAAAATTGGTTGTGAAGATTAAATTGAATAAAATTTTAAAATGGATATAAAGTCTCAGAAATAGTGCATGGCACAAAATAAATAATCCCATTAGTTCTTAAGATGCAGAGCCTGAGACAAGGATTTTTATGACAGTGATTTATTGAGGGGGTAAAGTCTGTAAGGGAGTAAGCGAGAGAAGCAGAATAAGGAAGCCAGATAAGATGTGTGTTCAGTTGAAGGCTGGCTTTAGCTTATCCCATGGGTAATTCCCCACACCGAGACAAAGGGAGATACTTTTTGGACCCCTTTATTAGTCACTGGCTACAGGTCACCTCTGAAGTTAGTGTGCAACCTCCCAGGCTTTTCTGGAAGAGACGTTCCCATACACTAATACTGATTCTCTGGAGAAGGAGGCAGCTGCCAGCTGTTTGCAGCCACTTATAACAGCTTGGGTATGTGGTCACTGGTTGGTAAAAGGGATCTGGGCACAGCACCAGAAGTGTCTTCTTTGCTAAATATAACTGGATGCTTATTGAGAGCAGAGGGTGCATTTTATCTGTTTTCATATTTCCTATTAATTCATCATTCAATCATCCATTCAGCAATTATTTATTGTGTGCCACTTCAATACCAAACACTGTTACAGGCACACGAAATGCATCAGTGAGTGAATAAAGATCATTCTCTCGTGGCATTTGTTTTTAGTAGGAGAGAAATAATAAGCAAAGAGATATAAGAAATAGTTACATAAAAGAGTGGTCTTTTTTTCTGGTCAAGTGAAATATAATTTTTTTTTTTAGTCAAGTGAAATATAATTTTTTGTTTGGGCCCAATATTTATTAACAAGATTGTCTTTTAGACACTGAAAATATACAGCATCTCAAGACTTGATTGCTAACCTGAGGTCTCTTTGTGGAGTACTACAGATGTAGTACTACATAGAATCACATAGGCATGGATTTTTTTCTTTTAGTGGAAGAAACCTTAGTGATTAAGGTCAAGATTTGATTGAATTTTTACTGATCTCGGACATACAGTAGTTTGTATTTTGACTGTATGTTTGATATAATTTAAATTCTCTGTCTTTTTTCCCTCCAACATTAGAGTATTGACACTTTTTGGTTAATTATGCTTTCTGGTGATTTGAATTCATTCATTTATTCACTGATGCTATAAATGGCATTTGACTGTCTACTGTGTGCTAAGCACTGATTAAGTTTGCAAAGAATAAGACCAAAGTCTCTGCCTCCAGGAGCTTACAATCTACTAGGAAAGATAAGCTGGGTATACTAATAGCTCCTTCGTAAGGCAGAAAGTACCAGAGGCAGGAAACATACATACAAGACTCTGTGAAGGAGTGTGAGATTACTCGTAACCAGGGAGGGTTCCAAGAAGCCATATGGAGAAGTTTCCACTGGGGCTGGCTGGGATGTAGACACTTGACATGTAGGTAATGAGTACTTCAAGTGAAGAGAATGTATCAACCAAGATATAGAGGCAGCAAAAGGCTAAATGCATTTTTGGGGTAATGAGTCACTTTGGTTGGGTCTGATTCCTGAGGCAAAATAGTGGATTAAAAAGAGAAGTTTATGAATAGATTAGAGAAGAATTGAAGGTATTCTTTTCAAGGATCTTTTGGTAGAAAGAAACAGAAACCTACTCCAGCTAAAACACATTAAAAATTATTAAAATAAAATAGGGAAATTGCTTGTAATTCAAGAAGGAATATACAGCTGGGCCTCACTGAAACGTGTTGTGGGAAATTAGGAAGTTTTGAGGGTTCTTTTTGCATCTCTCTAGGCAGCGAGTTCTTCTCTGTCTACTTCTCATTATTTGTCTGCTTCACTCTTCTCTTTTTCTCACTGGTATCCTCTACTTCCTTATTTTTCTCATGGCCTAGCCCAATAAAGCCACTCATCTCTCAAATATGGGGATGAGCAAAGACAATCATCTCCAGTTCTCCCGGTACAAAGCTTCGAGGGAGAGACTCTTACTGGATGACTTTAGGCAACATGTCTATTCTAGCCACGTCACCTGGGATTGGGAGGGAGGCATCACAAGGTTGCTGCCTACTCAGTGAACTCTGGGTCAGGTATCTTTGGAAGGAATCCTGATGGGGCAGACAGGGCTGGGGACTCAGAGTGAGATGGCCCGGCTGAGTAGCTCCATTCTTCAGGAGGCAGTGGGGAGCCAGAGAAACTTTCTAAGTAGAAAGTTATGGTTCACTTATTATTATTATTGTTATTATTATTTTGCTACAGTTGCTTATTTCTCAGCTTCATGAACTGCTAACAATACAGTTACTCTTTAAAATTGTGTTAACTGAGCAAACTTGAGCATCTGAAAACAATGAGTATATGGTACCAGAGCCTCTCAGAGCCTTGATTGCATTAAACGTCCCTCCTCTGGAAGAATATTCTATAGCCTCTCACTGTACTCACTATATTCTGTTGAAAGTATTTGTCTAAGAGTTTCTCTTTCTCTCTGTGATACTGTTGGGTCCCTTTGAATGTTAATGCTCCCAGAGTCCAACCTTGCATATAGTAGAAGTTCAATAAACACTTGTTTCTCATATTCTGAAGTATTTATGTCTCCAAATTTACTTATACTGTGCTTTGAATGCATATATATTCATGCATTCAACGCACAGTATAAGTAAATGAATATATGTGAGTGCCCATATCTTATTTTTAAGCATTCAACACACAGTATAAATAAATGAATATATATGAGTGCCCATACCTTATTTCTAAGATATATAAATGAATATATGTGAGTGCCCGTACCTTATTTCTAATATATATAAATGAATATATGTGAGTGCCCATACCTTATATTGGAAAGATAAGTACGGGCACTCACATATATTCATTTATTTATACTGCGTGTTGAAAGCTTAGAAATAAGGTATGGACACTCACATATATTCATTCTAATATATATATATATTTCTAATATATATATATATATATGTATATATATAAGATATGGGCATTCACATACTGATAAATTGAAAAAATAGTCAAACAACTATGTTCTTGGTCTCTTTTACCCAAGAAAACAATAAGAAAAAGGGGAACAGGTTCTGGGAAGTTTAGGACTTTGGAATCAGCCAATTTTGGTTTGAATTCCAATTTACCATTTACTGATTGTGTGACCTGGGGAAAGCTACTCACTTAAAAGTCTTCCCTTTTGTTGTCTCATTGATAAAGTGGAAATAATATGTATCATTATTTACATAATGCAAGTTTGTGTAAACTTTAATGAAATACTCATGTAAAGCTCCAAGTGTTGTCTGATACATAAAGTACCAATAATTATAGCTATTATCATTATTGTGGCTCTCAAGATTTGTTGTCATGAAAAAGCAATGATACAATTATCTTCCTATAAAACAGAATTCTGAGAAAACGAGGTGAAAGTGTGCTGTTAACAGGAGTTATTATTACCTCATTGTTAGGAATAGCTTTTTTGTCAGAAAAATCTGGCTTGGATTTCGGATCATGTTCTGAACAAGTTAGGTCTCAATTTTCCATCCGTGAAATAGGGATAGTAATAATCCCTGCATCTGTAAGGTTTGTAGAGAAGTAAATGAAAGAATGGAAGTAAAGTACTGAGTAGTGCTCCCAGTGCACAGAAAGTTCTATAATTATAGAACTTTATTATTACAACTATTATTATTATTTGTTTCTCTCTCTCTCTCTCTTTCTCTCTCTTACACACACACACCTCTCCACCACCACCAAATATAGCAAATATTTTGTCTTTGCTCCAGCTGATCCTTATTCCATATGGATCAATATAGTTCCACAACCACAATAATTAATAAGTGGAAAGAGAGAGAGAGAGCAGTGTTTTTGTATGTATGTAGGGAAGAAACACTTAAGATTATCTCAAGATTTGAAATAATGGTTCCAGAGACCCTGGGTAAAGGCAGCAGAATCAAAGCAGCTAAATCCCCCGCAGTCCCAAGCCCAGTGTTTACCTCCCAAGCAAAACCAAGCCATTGAAAGAGAATCAGCAGAACAAAAGCAGAGACTTGGAAAGCAACTTTGAGAGATGCTGGAAGGAATTGCAAAGAACCTGTCCCTTCTAATCCCAGAGTTGCTGAAACTACAGAAAAGCTGGTGGAAATTAACTGTTTGTGTCACAAGCAGAACACCATATGCTGCTTGCCTTCCCCGGAGAAAGAACAGCCAGCATTTGCTTCCTACTCCCCAGCGGGCACTGAGCTCAGCCTGCACTCGCTTGGGCTCTCAAATGAAATGCAATTCAGCCGGCCAGGCCCCAGCACGCTTAACCTTTGGACCATGGGTGCCAATGTTTCTCTGGAGAAAGAATCAGTAGTGCTTGTCTTAGTGATTGTGATGCAACCACCGAAGGGAAAAAAGGCTTATACCCACTATGATTTTGCACTGCCTCCAACAAAGGGCTTAAAGGATTTCAGATGCATTTAGAAACTAAACTCTGCTGCCCTTCCTGAGCCAGCATCTCTTCTGAATACCAGAGAGACTGACAATGACAAAACCCAGGCCCAGTTGCTGATGCAGGCTTGATGGTATTTGGGCCGTCTAGTCATGACAAGGCATAAACAAATCTTTTTGCCACTGTTCTCATGTGAAAAAATGGCATCTCATCTGGCTGCTTTCTACCCAGCTCCATTTGGCAGGTTTCCCCAACACCCCTCCCCCCAACTCCCTTAGTGGATCTTTAGGAAACTGACCTTGAACACAGAACATGGAATTTTTTTTAAGTGATAAATGCTCTCATTCCCTCTCTGTTTATAGAGATATATCTGGTCAAAGGTAAAGTGACAGTAGGAATTCAGGACAGCTCCACAAGAGGTCAGTTCTTGCTGACATCAATGAAAAGGGGCAGATTTCAGAGGTAGTGTCTGGCTTAGAGGGAAATGAAAAATGACAGCTTGCTACAAAGACAGGAAATTTTTTTAAAAATATGATTCTTAACATAGTCATTTCTTTGGGTATGTACTCTGTAGATTATAAAAAAGGAACTGGATTTCTGTAACCAGGACAAGAGAGAGTAAGGTGTGGGTGTGTGGCAGGGGGCTGGGATGGAGGAGCGGCCGAGTTTTGTTGCTATTTGTAAAGGCATGGAAACTTACACAAGGAGGACGCTGGCTACTACTTCCATTTGTCTCACTTTAAGCTCTGGGGTATGAGCTGTAAAGAAATGGGTTCTTCACTGGGATTTTACTCCAAGAGTCTAATTAAGCATTATAAGGAAGCATTGCTCAAAAAATATTTGCTGAAACGACCATGTTTCCATACTCACATTTTTGTCACTGTGACTGTGTAATGCAAAATAGTCTCATTGCAACATGACTCACTGACAAAATCACACGCTGCAGCAACTCCTGTCCCCTCAATATAATATTGCACAGGATCGAGGCCTCTGATGACCCAGGGGGCAGTGGGAGGGATGGCGGGATGAAGTGGAAGAAGCAGGGGCTGAATTGAGGTTGTGTTAGTGAGCTGGCCACTGCTGTGAATCCTGCAGGATCTTTTGAGGAACTTTATAAAATGCATCTCAGAACTGTGCACACAAGAGACTCCATCCGCCATCATTCAAGCTGGGCCCCGTGGGTGTCAACACCCTCATGCTTCTGGGTGGTGCATGTGAGACTGCAGAGTGGGTTTTGGGGGGCATTCCACTCAACAACATTAGAGAAGAACTGGTTGAGAAGCATAGAGTACACGGCCTATGGCTGGGCAGAATACACTGTCAGTTTGCACCTGCCCAGAGCTCGTTGAAATCTGTGCAGAAATGATGACCAGGACAGTGGTTGGAGAGATGTGAACTAGTGCACAAGAGGCAACATTTTCCCACTGTCACTTCTTAGCTGAGAGCATCTCTTGCCTGAATAATTACGGTAGCTTCCTAACTGAGCTCCCTGTCTGTGAATTTCTTTCTCTTCAAATTCACTATTCAGATACAGCCAGAATCATCTTTCCAAAGCTCAGATCTGATTATATCACTCCCTTCCTTAAAAGCCTCTTTCTTCATTCCTTTCTTCTTTGTACATTTCATTCCTTTGTATCTTCTTGGCTATCCCTTGAATTTTTGGTATGGCACAAGAGGTAGTGTTCCAAATTTGCTTCTCTCTAGCCTCATTTCTCACTTCCTCCAAACAAGCACCCTTCATGCTAGTCTTGATGTTTCCAACTTGTGTACTCAGGGGTCCTGTGGAATTATTTCAAAAGATCAGAAAAACCATATGTATATCAAGAAATCTGTAGCTTGAATAAGTTAATGTGACTCAAACATATGTTATAGGTTCGCAAAACTTAACTCACATTTCTGCTTGAATTTGCAGAGAAAATGGAATTTCTTAATTTTGTCTAGATCTAATCTAGTTTCTTTTATGATCATTCCCTCTACTCTCTCCTCCATTTGCTGGGAGCTTACATAACTATTAGCTCATGTAGGAGGTGCCCTTCCTTTTGTGGTCATGTTGCAGGGAAGGGCCTGGGGTGGGGGTCAGTCCCCAGAGACCCACTGAGGGAAAGAGCAGGGAGTTGTCCGGCCTCTGACATGCTCTCAAGCTTGGGATATTGTTCTTTCTTTCTTTCTGTTAACTTATCAAGTGGCCTCTGGTCAGGAAGCATGCTCGCTATTGAGTATCCCCATGTCAGTCTTCCCCAGAACAAAGCCTCAGGGAAATCTGGGGGAGGGGCAAGCATTTCTTTTATTCAAGGGTTCAATTAAGCATCCCCAAATAGCGCAGAGCCTGATGACTAGGAGTTGGGACTTTTTTGCTAACCCATTGCCCTGCACCATACAAAGATGCCTCACTTTTTAATTCCTCATGGTAGCTCCTTCATTCTAGGCCTTGATCTTCCTTATTTTGTTCTTTTTTTGAAGCTCCCTTCTTTAAATCTTTTACGTCTGGTTGTCCTCCCCACCTTCCCTTGGGAAAATCTCTTCTTGGGGTGGAGTTGAGGGGACAGTGGGTTCCACCTGAATTTACCTAACAGTAAATACATCTCATCATTGTGAAATACTTAATTTTTTTTTCTGAAGATAATATGGTTTATTCTTACCCAAGAAACACATTCCTCTGTTTAAATAACACTGAGACTATTATTGTAAAGTAATAACACTGGCGTTATTGTGCCAAAGGAAGAATGTAAGCTCTGTGAGGGCTAGAGTTTTTGTTGTTTATTAACTCCTTTATCTGGTGCTCTGGAACAGCCACTGACACATAGCAGACATTCACCTCATGTTTGTTGAATGACTGAATGAATAATTAAATGAAAAATGCTTCTTTTCTGGCCTTCTTTTTGTTACAAAGGACTCCCATATTGGCAGAGAATAGATTTGGGGGACACGGGAATGGTATCTCAATTCTGCCAATGGGTCATAACTTTTAAGGATAACTTTATGAAAAATATTAGAAGAAATGTTATCCCTATGTAGTATTTTTTCCACAAGGAAAACAGGAATCCATAAAAAAAAACCCTCTTATCCCAGAGACAGTTTCTTCAGCCGAGTTTCATGTCCTAGGAGCTATGTTTTTAGTTCTGCTGGTAACCATATGACCTTAAACAAGAGGCATCAGCCTCTATTTCTTTTTATTACCAGCTGGAGAGAATTACTGACCTTTGTTATGAAAGATCAGGAACTGAACACTGCGCTACTGCCCACTCACACTCTCCTTTCTCCTTTTCTTCTATTTCTTTCTCTCATGTTTTAAATATATTTTACTTTTTTGACATAAATTTTGGGAACTTTTCTTGACTTAATTTTCTAAGTATCTAATTTGGTCATCTGCTGTATTCAGGATATTATTCAGCCCAATTATAGAATTTCTTGTCATTTTTAATTTCTAAGAACTATTTCCTTTTGGGGGCTGATTATCGCTTTTTATATAGCATCCTGTTCTTGTTTAATTGATGCAAAATCTTGAATCTCTAAGTATTCTAATTAAAAAAAAAAAAAGTTTTTTAAAATCTCTCTTCTGTTCCCTGGGTTATCTCTGTTTGTTGACACCAAATCAACTTTGGGGTCAGTTGATTTTCCTCCGCTATCTGTTAATTATTCCTTTTATATTTGTAAGTGAGAGTTAGACCTTGGATACATTTTTCTTTTTTTTCTGCAGCTGTAGAGATCCCTGAATTAAAGGGCCGCCTGTGGGCTCTTTGTAAATAGAATTTCCTCCAGAAGGCAGCTTGGGGACTCCTATACTTGCAAAGAAGGATGGCTTTACTTTGGAAATAGAGAACTTGGAAAGACAGTATTTCACTCCTGGGCAGAGGTGCCATTCTTTCTCAACTTGTTCCCCCACCAATCTCCCCCGAGACACATTATTGCATGTCTGTGTGGGGTTCAAGAAATACCTAAAGCCCTAGTCTTCTACTCTCTCAAGCTCTAATACCCTCACCAGGGGCATTTTCTAGGAAGATCACATCTTTTTCTTAGACGACAATCTTCCATCTTAATATCAATAGGACATTTGGAAGAAGGGAAGGTAAACGTGAGCTTGAAGCTTAACATCATGTACTTTGGACTGTAGGTATATAGATGTTTTAGAGGTTAATAAAACACATATTTGTTCAAGGGTTTTACTAAACACATAGTAGATTTCGTTGCAATAGCGTAGCAATTACAACGTTGTATGATAGTTGTTTACATTATCTCTCACTCCACATTAGTCTTATTCATCTTTTTATTTTTTATCTCAAATATCCAGCACAGAATGAGTACTTGCTTACATATATTGAATTGCATTTACTCTTATGAAATGTGATGATTGTCATTGACTTTACATAATAAAAAGGACATAAACTAAAAGGATTGTCTTTAACCTAACTTCTGTGAAGCCTTCTGGAGTAGACCAGTCATCTCAATCACCATTATTGTTTTCTGAAGCTGTACAGAAGAAGGTTCCTGCTTATGTGTATACTTAAGAAAAAAGACTCAATTTCAAGAGATTTCTCAGAAGAAATGAGGAAGAAAGTGTGGATAATGTTCAATAAAGATAAGAATTTGGGATGGAGAGAGGAGAATGTAAGTATGTCTCTTTCCATTGTCTAGAAGTTGCTTCGGGGCAAGACTTTGTATTTGTATCATCATTCATTTATCTATTTACTCCATAAATATTTTTGAGTGCCTATGGTGTGTCAGGCATTGTGTAAAGATTTAGGAAAATGCTGAATATGGTAGACAAGGTCCTTATCCTTATGCAGCTGACAATTTCCTGGACCTTTCACCATGTTGCTAAAGGACTCATGTGGAAGTCACTCCAAGGGCATGTCAACAGGTAATTCATGGTATTTGTTAGGTATTTCTTATGTATTCACCCTAATGTTAGACTTTGTAGTTAGTTTAAAAGTAAGACAGACTTCATCTCTAAGGAATTTAGAATTTAAAATTATTAGAGTCCTGTATCAAATAGCAGAGAGAGTCAGCGAATTAGATATCTCATAATACAAGAATATTAGCAGTTCAGAGTCTTAGGGATCAGTTTGTTTGGAAGTGCTACAGTTAGGGATACTGGAGTCTTTGGGTGATTCCACTAAAGTCCTCTTCTTCTTGTTCCTCTACCCCCAGTGACTAATATAGAGAAATCCTGAAGAAAGAGTTAAAAAATGTTTGCTGTAGTTGAAAATCTATGCAACTATATGTGGATGCAGGTCCACAGCCAAGTTTCACAGGAAGTGACAATGAACTTGAGACCCGAAGGATAAGGAATAAATAGTTCAGTGATAGGGTAGAAGAAGATGCCACATAGAGTGAAAACATGTGTGAAAGTCCGAAAGAGGCAGAATATGAATTTCAAGGCACTAATTCTCCTAGTACAGGTAGAGCATAGACAACACTGTGGGGGAGTGGTGTGAGATGAGGCTGGAAAGGTAGTTAGGAGCTAAATCATGCAGGATTTTGCTAACCTTCCTATGGTACTGTTTATACAATGAGGAGTGGGCCAAAGGTCCTCTGCCTGAAATAACGCTCAGTCATGGTGTGACTCTCTGACTGTAATATGTTATAAACTCATTTTTGATTTTAGGTTTTGCTAACATACACATTTACACACACCCACACAAATACACACACAGTTTTATAACAGAGACATGATTACTTTTGTATAGATTATGAACTTTTCCAGTGACAAAAAGTTGGCAATTCGTGGGTGGGTGGTAATTTTTGTTTTAGCTTTATAATGTTCACAAAGGGTAAAACAACCTGGTCTCAAGACAAAATGACTCTGTTAAAGGAGAGGGCAGATGATTAAGCATGAAGACAAAGCTCAAGAAAAGATTATTAAGGAAAATAAAAAACAATACCCAGTATAAAAAATACCCTTGATGTGTGACTCAGCTTCAGTATAGAGTTAATGTTCTTCTTGCATCTGTCATAAGAGGAATCTAGAAAGAAACTCATCTTCCTCTACTACGTTTGCAAAAGGGAGATGAGTTGTCCTATTTCTTGTTCTTGCAAAACAACAGAGCTTCCCTGGGAGAGCATATTAGCAGGCCAATTACAGCTGCATACTTAAATATACAGACAGCATTCTGGAATGGAAAGCAATGAGGATGTAAAAAAAAAAAAAAAAAAAAGAGCCTAACAACAGATAATCCAAAAGTCATTGAATCTTGCCTTTTGAATGAATTGTATTGTTTTCTTGCAGCAGATTTGCATTCCTAATTATGCCTTACTTAAGCTAATATTAAAACGAGTTTGCATTCCCAGAGAAAGCACACACCAGCTGGGCAAAGACAGCAGAGGACCAGCTCAATGATGGGGTAGGAGTAGTCGTAAGGGAAGTGTCCTAGGACTCAGTATTTTTTATAATAATGAAGAGTATCCCCCCGCCCCCCGCACCCCTTGGCTCTGCCCAACCTCTACAAATATGCTGTAGAGACACAACATGCATGTGAAAATTTATTATCACTAAATCAAGGAACTGAATAAAAGCAGGTACAACTTTATTTATGGTGCACAAAATGCTTTCTTCTTTAGAATCACCCTGTATTTCAAAAGCCAAATTACTTTTGTTGCAATATAGGGTGGGAGAGGGAGAGGACCCATTTAAAAGTTGCTTGACCCCAGTGGAATTTAAGCTTTAATTATTACTTAACCTATGAAAGCTCTGCCAGTATTATAACAGTAAGTCCCTTCAGAACTATAATTAAATTTCTGCTTGTGGCTTATGTGGGTAAATCCTGTAAGAGGGACAAATCAATTATATGAACATTTAAGTGAGCTATAAAACCCATGAAGACAAGAGTTCCTAAGTGTTATTGGAGAATTCTAAGATTATGTCAAAAGAATAATTTTACAAACTTTCTCCAGAAATAACCAAGATTGATTATTGTGCCTGGATAGGGAGGGCTCTGAAAAAGTACATTCATAGTCATAGAATTTGTATGAGTTGTAAAAGATTAGAGCTCAAAGAGGCTGATGAAGGCCACAGCTAAGACTTACTAAGCATTTATCATGGGTTCTGCATGGTCCTAAGTGTTTTACATGTGGTACACCCATTGAGCACCAAGTCTAACCCGCACCCTTAGAGACGAGAAAACTGAGGGCTGTGGGGTTCAAAGACGTGGCCCAGCTGCATGAATAGGAAAGGGCAGAGGCAGAACTAGAATTTAGGACTTCTGACTCCTAACCCAGGGCTTTCCTTCTACATTAGACTTCTTTTCTGTCAGCTGGAAGATCTTATCACTTGATCATATCTGTAGGCGTTAAAAAACCCCCCAAAACATGCTAAGGACAGTGGAAAAAGCATGTACTTTAGAGTCGAACCTGCACTTGAACTCTTGCTTGCTACTTACTTCTAAGAGTTTGATCTTCTTCAGTACTTCCATGCCTCTCCTTGGCTTGCATCTCTCTGTGATTTTCTGGAATAAAGTCTAACATCCTTGCTGGATCTGCTGGACTGGCCCTGGTGGCTCTAGGTTGTGCTGGTCTAACCAGCTTTCCCTTGTGCCAGTCCCTACCTCTCATTCTCTGCTCTGTACACACCTGGATATTTGCACTTCTTTGATGAGCCATGTTTCTTTCCACTGGGGGGTGGGGTGGGTGCTGAAAATGCTCACATGTCCCTCTCCTAGGCAACTGCTCAGGTCTCAGCTTCAATTTTGCTTCTTCTGGAAAGTCTTCCTGGATCCTCAGCCTGAGTCATCTCCCTCTGTAATATCTTCTCATGGCATCTTCACTTATCCTTCATGGCTCTTATCTTCATCATAATTGATTTGTTACTTGTAGTTGCTTAAATGACACTCCCCTACACGAGTAGAAGCTTCGTGAGAGCAGGGGCAGGTATTTCCAGTGCTGAGGTCAATAGAAGACACTCAATAAATATCGAATGAATGAACTCATTTTGAGCCTCGGTTTTTTTCTTCTGTAAAGTGCAGATAACAAACATTGGACAATTGTCAACATTAAATGGCATATTGATTTAAGGCATCCAGCTCACTGTTAGCAGCATAGAACTCAATACATGCGAATTTCATTTCCTGCACACTCTTCCTTCTATGACAATGTCCCTGAGGCACCAAGCCTGCTGAAACATCTAAGTAAGATGCAATTATGTTCTGAATAGTTTTAGCACAAAGTGTGTTTTATGTGTTCTGAGTCTTTGAACGCCGGTCACCTGCTGATGGTGTACATGGCAACTAACTCTCCATGAACCAGCATATTTGACAAAGCAGGACACCTCACTCCCCAGCTGGACAGGATAACAGAGCGCTTACTGTAGGCACTATTCTCTCAGGGTCAGAACCTTAAACTAATCCCCCTCCTGAATATGGAATAGATGAAACGGGAGCAGCTGCTCTTCTCAGCTGGCGAGCTGCTAGAGCTTGAAGCAGTGTGGTTTTCAGGTGTCTTTTCCCCCAAAGCCCAGAGTGACAACCAGGCTGCTCGGATTTGTGCTTACGTGGAAACCTCTGGCCATGCTTTCCTTTGGAAGGCAAGCACTAGTTCTCTCCCTTCCCCCACAGCTGGAAACCAGACTCCCCGAAGACAAAGAACTGTGTTTCCTTCTCAGCAGGCTCTCCTGTGGATTGTAACTCTCCTCACAGCCCTTGACCCTCTGCTGCTTTGAAAACTCTGTGGGGAGTGTGAGAGAGGAACTGAGACAGAGTTTTCCACTCCCACCCGCTAAACATAAGGGGAGGTGAGATGGAGCACGTACAGGGATGTAGGCAACGGAGAAGGCATGCCACAGACCCTTTAGGAACAAGCTATGGATGGGTCGAGTTTGTATTTAAGTTAAAGGGAAAGAACATTTTTAATATAATTTAAAGCAATCAAACTGATTTTAAGCTGGAATTAGGCCTGGAACCAAGATTTGCCACTTAACACTATCTGAGTGGCTGTGAGTAATTACTTCACATTTCTAAAATTCAGCTTCCTCATCTATTAAAGTGAGCATCGAGATAGTACCGATCTTATAGGCCAAGGATAGTCTTAGCTTGAAGGCAATACAAAAACAGGCCCGGGGCTAGATTTGGCTTATGGTGTTTAGGCTTAGTGTGAAGATTAAATAAGATAACATATATAAAATACTTTGCATTGAACCTAAAACATAGTAAATTCTCAATTAACAGTAGGTATGATGGTTCCCACCTGGTGATTGTGGTATATAGCAGAAGCTTTGCGCTTATGTATGCCAGCTCCCCTACCACACACACATCCAGTAGAACAGATGTTTAGAAGGACAATATCACCCATACACATTAGAAACATTAATATGATCCTCCTTATTCCATTTGAAGCATTTGAAAATTAAATATGATCAAGGGAATTGGGGCCAATGGACATTTCTGAGAGCCGTCTGCATGCCAGGCCTTTGCCATGTTCTTCTCATGTGTTATTTCACAACTCTGCTGCTAGGCAGGCTTTATTGTTCTTGTTACAGAAGAGAAGCAGAGGCCAGGGAAAGGGAACAAGCCTTGGAAACCAGGTGTGTCTTCTGCCCGGGGCCTCTCCATGTCGTACTGACTTCATGGCGGTGTTCACGGACCTCTGACTCTAACGTCCATTCTTTTCCTAATGTACATGCATTCACATCACCTTTTGCTCCCTGATCCTGGAATAGTTGGATGCCTGCCAAATGGAATTTAATGAGTAATTCAAAGGCTGTTCTAATTGTATACCTCCAATGTGCCAAGCCCTGTGCTGGACACTGGAATTACGAAAATATAAGAAAAAAAAAAAGGATGGCACAATCCCTCTTATTAAAGAGCTGAGTCTAGCAGGAAAGACACCACCTATGTAGCTAATTATGATACATTATGAAAGTATTCTATTAGTAGTGCTTGGTGGAAAATTCTTTACATCAAGGCTTTGTCTTTAAGAAGTCATTGTGACAATGCCTAGATTTGTATTAAAAGCACAACCTCGACCCTATCACAATCCCCCACTCCAATATAAAATCTTCATCAGCTTCCTCTTACCCGCACAAGAAACTCCAAACTTCTTGGATTATATTCAAAACTTTATGTCAAAGCTTCTTAGTGGGGATGCCAGATATGCTGAGTTGGTGCTATGGACTGAATGTTTATACCCGTTCCTCATGTTCATGTATGAAACATAAGTCATTTTGTCATGAAGATGGAGCTCTCATGAATGGGGCTCGTGTCCTTATAAAAAGACTCTTGAGAGGTCCCTGGGCCATTCAGCCATGTGAGGCTTCAGCAAGAAGACAGCTGTTTATGAGGAAGTGAGATCTCGCCAGACACTGAATTTACCAGAGACATAATCTTAGATTGCCAGCCTCCAGCACTGTGAGAAATTTCTGTTGTTTATAAGCCACCTAGTCTTTGGTATTTTGTTACAGCAGCCGGAACAGACTAAGACATATACCTCAACCTGAAGTGGTCTGGGAAGAATTGTCCTTTACAACTTGTCCCCGACTTACCTTTCCTATCCAATTTCCCTCAACTGTTCCAAAGCACACTGTGTCTGCTCCCTGTTCCTTCCACATTCGCCACGTTTTCCAACCTACACACCTTTGCTGATGTGGTTCTTTCTGCTGAGAAGTCCCGCCTTACTGTCATGACCACTTCTGCATAGTCTGCAAATTCTTTAAAAGAATAACCCATAAGTTACCTCTTTCACAATAAATTCCCTGTGTTCATAGTCCTTTGAACAGTAATAATGTTTTATCTTTTTTATGGCACATGCCATCTATTACACGTGAAAGGACCTATGCTGGGTCTGGCACATAGTGGCTCTCAGGTGGCTAGCTGGCCAGCCTGCCTGCCTTCCCTGCTCTATTTGTAGAATCTTAGGAAAATTGCTTATATGAGTGGTTCTTAAACATGGCTGCACATTATGATTGCCTGAAGAGGTATTTTGTTTTGTTAATATCTTTATGCCCAGGCCATACTCTCAATCAGGGAAACCAGAAACTGTAGAGGGTGGGATCCAGTATCAAAGCTCCACAGGTGATTCCAATATGTAGCAGGGTTCAGGGTCACCATCTGAAACAATCTGAACCTTGTTTCTAGGGTTGTTCTAAAAATTGAATGCAATGTTTGCAAAAGCTTGGCCAGTGCCTGGTGCATAGTGAGAGTATAGTAACTGTAAATTATTGTGTTATATTTTACCCTGGCTTTTCACTCCATTGCCAAAAATGTCTTGCACATAGTAGGTACTGAATAAATGCTGGTCAAATGAAAAAATGCCACTTGAGGAGGCCTAGGTTGTTGCAGAGAGCTGGTTTTAGTGTGGAACTGAAGGCAGTCCCTGGAGTAGAGGCATAGAGAAGGAAGAGGGGCATGTAGTCTCTCCTGCGTATAAGTAATGGGGGAGGAAGGGAGGAGGGTATTGGCCTTAAAGGATTTAAAAATAATAATAAAACCAACCACAAATCGATCTTCTTTTTATTATCACCACACACTGGATCTTCTTAACAATACCAGTGATACAATGCTTCTGGCTCCTCACCCCTACCCTTTATCTTGGCCCACCACTGGCCTGGAGCACAGCAAGAAAGAACTGAAGAGCTCTCATAGTCAGCACTATTAATGAGCTAAGTGGCTTGAGAAAGAAACAAAGGAACTGTAAATTATATTTATAAATTAAGTCATATAAAGCAGGACTAAGTAATTAAGTTGTGTACCCATAATTAAATACTTGTATAGCATTTGGGCCCTTAGATTTTTTTTTTTCTGCTATAATGATCGGCAGTCTGTGTGGTGGGCCAATGACTCATACAGAGGTCCTGGGGCAAGGTAGTACCAAGGTCACTGCCTAAACAGAAGAATTCTTGAGGGACAGCCAAGTATGAGGGCAAATGAATGAATCAGTGCTACACAGGGTCAGAAATGAGTAGTGACAAAAGCCCCAGACCCCCTCACCCCAAGCATATGAGAGACAGCATTAGCACCCTAGATTAGTGAAGGAAGGCCAAGAAGCAGTGCTCTGAGGCCCAGGAGAAAGGGAAGGCCTTCATATTTTTGGCCCCAGCCTACCCTCCCCTTTCATTTCCCATCCTCCCCTTGACATGCCCCACCTAGAGCCACAGAAGTCAATACACGTTTTCAACACAGTCTACATTTTATGTCTCTCTATCTTTGCCCTTGTCATTTCCCACATAGCCTTCTCTTCCCCATTCCTCACCTAGCCGTTTCGTCCTTCAGGATTGAGTTCCAATGTGCCACATGGAGCCTTTTCCTGACTCATTTAGGCAGGTGTAAGTCTTCCTCTGGCTCCCACAATTACATTGCAGGACAATCCTTTGTTGAGATTCCCCACTGCAAGGCTCTATGGAGCAAAGTCCTATTCTCAGCTCCAAAAAGTTGCCTGCAAAATGGAAGGCGCTTATCTGTTGAGTAAGTGAGTAAACGAAGGAGAAACAGTCCTGTGAAGGAGGGGAGGTGATATTATCCTCTTCCTCTACATAGCAGAGCCAGACTGTGAGCTCTTGTGACCAGGGGCTCTGTCTTACTCAGCTTCACATCAGCAGCACCCAGCATGGAGCTCTGCAGACAGAAATTACTCCATGAATATTTGCTAGATGAATAGGAGACAACTGAAAGGAGATATACTTTGACTCAAATTCCCCTCATCCCAGCTCTCTACCCCCAAATAAATAGAGTAAGAATACTGTGAGGACAAGTGTAAGTGTACACTGGTGTTTATAAAACAGCAATGTCTATGTTAGTGTAAGTATGGGCAGGGTAGGCAATGCACAACAGATTTAAGATCACGTGAGATTTGTTGGGGTTGGAGGGAAGTGATGGGAGAGAGGGATGGGGGAGCCTGGGAGGCCCAGGTGTGAGAATTCAGGGGAAGGAGGAGGAGGAGACTGTGATGAAAAGCAATCCAGAACAGCCTTCGAAGAGAGGTCACGAAAGAAATGAAAAGTCAAAAGGGTGTGGTTTGGGAGGGTCATGATCAGCTGTTAGATAAGATCCGTGAATGACAAGGGAATGCTTTAAGGCTGAGAGAAAAATGGGGAGAAAACTGGGAGGTGGAAGGACTGAGCCAAGAGGTGCTGAGAGGAATCCAGGGGTGAGGCCCAGCTGTTTGCATTGCTCACAAGCACCCCAGGTGGTGTGGACACACACTAAAGGTTTGAAATCTGCCTGTAATGGTTAAGAACTGGGGCTTGCACTCTCATAGAGCTGCCTGGGGTAAAGTTGGGCCTCTGCCATTTATTAGGTATGTGACCTGGGGATAGCTCTAAGTCTGTTTCCTTATATGTAAAATGGGGATAATAAATGTACCTATTTCTTGAAGGGTAGGGGGTGAGATTTATGAGTTGATATATATATAAGCAGTAAGTGTTCAATAAATATCAGCAGTAACAATTGTATAAATACTTAATTTGACATTTTACTAGATGATTCGATGCGATTCTGCATCCTTCCACCTAAAGGAGGGTAATGCTGACAGGACCTCTGAGCATTCCTTACTCTATGGGTAGCAGAAGCAGGAAGTTGGATGGAAGAGCACTAGACATACCCTAAGCACTCTTCTCAATAGGATGTTCTGTTGTATGTCCAGTCTGTGATGCAGTTTTGTTGTCCCCCAAAGGAAAGTACAATATCCAGCTGTGTGAGCTTGGAGAAGTAAGGTTCTCTCTGAGCCTCCGTTTACCAATTTATAAATTGGGAAGGATTGATTCTCTGATCTCTAATAGCCATTCCCACTTTAACATCCCATGATGCTACTAATTCTAAATTAGGCATGGGCTAAATGGGAGTGAGGGAAGAGGTGGGCACTGGTGGGTGAGGTGAAGACCAAGTTGGTAGACTGAGGTCATCCCGTATTTGTGTGAAGTCCAGGAGCTGCTGGGTTGTGGTTTTTACTCTCAGGGTCCCCAAGAGTGCTGAGGACAGCTGTGTGCCTTGCACTGGAGAAAGACAGGGAGATGGTTGGCCCAGAGAGCAAATGCTCTGGCCACGAGGCATCTAGGAAACATCTACAGGGAAACAGGGCAAAGAAAAAAAAACGGTAGGAGGACATCCATGCACCATGGAGCCATTTGTCTCTCTTTAGCCCTGCATTACGGGATTGTCAGATATGAATTGGATTAGGTGCTGCACTGTTTTATCAGACCAGATGTCCTATTGTGTAAATCCCCTCAACATCAACCCTTATAGGCTTAACAAAATTGCAAGTAAATCCCTGCACTCTCTGCCTGAACCCTCATATTCATTTAGGTCATCTGTAATTTGAGAAAATATTATTTTCAATACCCAAAGGCTCTTTTCTATGCCTCAGGCTCTGCCTGTCTGTCTGTCTGTCTGACTCTTTCCCTGAAGACATGTTTTTCTGTAAATACTGCAGCTCAGCTCTGAATCACAGATCAAAGCATTTCTTTCTCATTCATCTTTTGAGGCCAAATTGCAATTTATAATGTCTGTGGTTTTCGCTAATCTGTCTCTGTGTCATCTCACTTTAAATCAACAGAAAGCAGCTCACAATAACACATTGACGCTGCCCAACAAAAGCAGAGTGTAATTTGAGCACAACATTATTCAGTCTCAGTACCCACAGGTAGAACTATCTGGGGCCTTTATTATACCGACATTAATCTTGGTAAACACCTTGTTTTGATGAAAGTTGAAAGCCAGATGAAACAAGAAAAATTCATGGTTATCAGAAAACAAAACGTGATCCCTTCCTCCTCCCACCCCTTCCTGCTCTTTCCGGTGACATCTAAGATTTTGTCTATTTGGACCAAATAGAGAGGGAGGAAGTCAGTCGGCTATTTTCCTCAGAGAACATGCCAATAGACAGTTCCGGAACTTTTTGGGAACTGGACATTGCAGAGCCAGGTCAGAGTCTAGAGCCTGGGAGGAGTCCCAGAGAGTTATAGACTTTTTCATTTTTCTCCTCAGAAGAAAACATTCCTGAAGGCAATGATTACACCTTATTATTTAACCTTGTTGCTTGTCTCCTGGGACGGGGCTGACACTAATTGTGCTCACCTCAGCTTTTTGGGTGAAACACTGTACCTTAGAGGCCCCAGTGTCTAATCAGGGTGTGACAGACCAACACCACCTGCACTGATGTAGAACACTTGCATGGAGGGACTAAGCTTAAACACTTCGTTGAATAAAAACTATATTTTAAGCACACCAGTTTTCCACTAAGGCTGGATTAAAATGATAGTATTAATAGTCCTTATTCTTGCTGAATTTCTCTAGCAGATTTTAAGGAGCTTAGTTGTCACTTAGGCCAAGCAATAGCAGGTTGATAGTTTGGTATCTTCGAGTCCTGGGAGCGAGTGCCTCAGGGCTTAATTTCAGGCCCCATTCCCTCTAGGCTACTAGAATCTGCCCTACTTTTCCAAAGACAGGAGCCAGTAAAGATTTCCTGATTTGATCTTCTCCTGGGGAATATACTAACCACAGGAAAGCTGGGGAGCAGGGAGGAGGGCAAGGTGGAAGAATCTGGTTAAAATTCCCCAGTTCAGTCTTCTCTGAGAAGGAAAGGCACCGTTACAACACCTTACAATGTGTTTACAATATCAGATTAAAATGTCCTACATAGGGTAAGCAGAGTACGGGACATCTCTTCATTTCATAGATTGAGAAATCAAATCCCTGAGAGTAAGGAACATTTTTACCCATGATTATTCAGCTACTGCGTGGCCACGGGAACTCTCCAAATTCAGTGTCTTGTCTTACTCGAGTGTGCTCATGGCTACCTACGGGGCTATTACTGATTAAGCGCAAGGCTGGGTACTTGCAGGTAATGTAGGTCATCTAAACCTCACTGTAACCAAGCAAGGTAGGTGTTATCATTTCCATTTTACATGTGGGCAAACTGAGCTTTAGAGAATTTAAACCTCTTTCCTAATGTCACACAGCTGGTAAGTGGCAGAGCTTGTATTTGAATACAAGTCTTCTGGTTCTAAGTCCAGTGCTGTTTTTATGCCACCTTTCCGGATGTGGGAAAATCAAACTGGAAAAAAAAGAAAAAAAAAATCCCTTTGCTATCCTGAATTATATGGATTGACGATCTGCAATAGGAAACTGATATAAAGTCAAGACTTCACTTTTCTATAGAGGTATAAGGTTGTAATGAATAGTCTCTTGCCCTAATCATATGTGGTATAGTTGTGTCCCTTTTAGCTACAGACAAAGTTTACTTTATGGATGTAATATATAAATGTGGTTGGGGGATGATGATTTTGTAATGAAATGGAAGTGGGTTGCCAGAGTCAGACAATAAATGGACGAGGAGAAGGCAGGGCAAGGTGGAGAGGGGTTCAGTAGACTCAAAAGTCTGACGTAGAAAAAAAGTTTTGAGAGAAGATAAGCTGACTAAAAGCAAAAATTGGATAAACATTGAATGGTAAAAAACATAGCACTTGATAGAATCTAGACCCAGAGTAGAGAGTGGCTTTGAGAATCCAGTGAAAGAGAGAGATTCTCTCTAAATAACTTCATATGCGCATACCACGTTTTTTGTAACCTGAAACCCAGATTAAGCTTCCTTGGCCTAGAGGGTAGGCAAAAGAGGACTTAAAGAATCATTTATTAAGCTCACTCTGTCAGCGAGACATCAGTAGTTGGGGTGAACAGAATGGAGTCTATTTAAGGGTAGATAGAATAGAATCTGGCTGAGCAAGGGACTATTGTTACAGGGTTTACAGGGTGGGTTTGGAAAGAAGATTTGCATTTGGAACCCAGTTAAAAAGAAGCTGAAGCCCCAAAAGTCAAGGCTGAGAGGGCCAAGGCTGCCTGGGGGAAGCAGGCTGGGCCAAGAGCCAGTCCGCTGTGTGGACCCATGCCAGGTGGGAATTGGTGACTAACCTGGGAACATTATAATTTGCTTATCAATAAACATCATGTACTCTAAAATCCCCATTTTGTAGCCAAGTAAATCGTCTCTTAATGGCTTCCTGAAGGCTTTCTGCTTACTGATTTGCAGCATCAGAAGGAACAGGGACAGGGAGGGTGCCAAGCTACAACACCAACGCGACACGGCCAAAGAGAGAAGCAGATTATACAAGCTGTCAGGAAGGGAGTGGAGGACATGCTCAGGGATTTGGTCCCCAAAGTCTAAAGTTGTCTTACTGACCGTGGTCCTGTTCAAAGTCATCTAGAGGAAAGTATTGAGGTGTCAGATTTCAACTTCATGTTTGTCAGCTGGCCTTTAGAGCAAATTAGAGGTTGTGACTTTGCATCAGTTTAAAGGTAAGTGGTTCTTTTATAAACACTCTGCTCTTTGACATTGTGGGTGTTTCTCACGAAGGTATCCTGTCCATCTGGTCCTGCAAAGGCAGGGAGTCAGGGAAGTGGATGTGTTAACTCTGAAGTACGACTTACCTGAAATAAGAGTGGAACTGGGTGGATTGTCCTACATTCACTTAAAAATATATATTTTTTTATTTTATTATTTAAAAATATTTTTATTAAAATATAGCTAACATACAATATTGTATTAGTTTCAGGTATGTACATTCATTTTTTGGAAACAAAAAAGAGCAACCAAAAAATTACTCATTCATCCTCATGTTATATCCTGGAAGAGATAACGAACAACTTGATTTAGACCAAACATATAAACAAAAGCTAATCAGTCAGAACATTTTCTGCAGAAGCTAGGTACAAGGCCATATAGTCAAGGTTTGTTCAGTGACACATTCACTAAACACCCATCAAACACCCACTTTAGTCAGGCATTGTGCTTAGTACATAAGTAAGGGATAGAAAATACTTTTATTGTGTAGCGACAATCTTGTTAACCTCTAGTATGAAGTAGAATCAAATGAATGAATGAAAATAATGAAAATAATGGGTTTGGGGAGTAAAACTGGAGTTAACAACAAATTTTGTGGCAGAGACTGTCTTATTTGGTTGTGATTTTTAAAAAATTTTAACAGAGCTTTCTTCTCATATCCTACTGGTCTCATGAAATACTTTAACAGGTACATGTATTGTAGGTTCCTTTTTTAAAATTGAGGTATAATTGACATGTAACATTATATTAGTTTCCGGTGGACGGCATAATGATTAAATATTTGTATATATTGCAAAATGATCCCTACAGTAATCATAGTTAACATTTATCGCTATACATGGTTATACATTTTTTTCTTGTGATGAGATGTACTCTCTGAGCAACTTTCGAATATACAATACATTATTATTAACTATATTCACTATGCTGTACATTACATCCCATGACTTATTTATTTTATAACTTGACCGTTGTACCTTTTGATCTCCTTCACCATTTCACCCACTTCCTACCCCTTACCTCTGAGAACTACCAATCTCTCCAATCTCTTCTCTGTATCTATGAACTTTTTTTTTTTAGATTTTATATATAAGTGAGATCATACATTATTTGCCTTTCTCTGTCTGACTTATTTCACTTAACATAATGCCTTCAAGGTCCATGCATGTTACAAATGGCAAGATTTAAGTCTTTTTATGATTGAATAATGTTTCGTTGTGTATACATACACATATTCTTTATTCATTCGTCTATCAATGGACATCGTGGCTCTTTCCATATCTTAGCTATGATAAATAATACTACAATAAACATGAGGGTGCATACAGTTTTTTGAGTCAGTGTTTTCATTTCCTTCAGATAAATATCCAGAAGTGGAATTACTGAATCATATGGCAGTTTTATTTTTAAATTTTTGAGGAACCTCCATACTGTTTTCCATAGTGGTTGCTTTATGACTGTGACGTGATGTGAGTAAATTTGGGATATTTCCTCTAGGCCAGAACAGAAACACTGAAAGCCAGACTCTTACAGTGAAACTTCAAGGTATTTGGGTAGGCCCTGAAGCATGGGTAGATTCTCATGACTAGGATTTGTTACTGTCAACACTATTGAGTTTTGGGGCCAGTTCATTCTTTGTTTTGGAAGGCTGTCCTGTGCACTGTAAGATATTTAGCAGCATCTCTGGCCTCTTCCCATTAGATGCCAGTAACATGCTCTGCCCCAGTTGTGATAACGAAAAATGTTTCCAGACATTGCCAGCTGTTCCTTTGGCGGCAAACTTGCCCTCAGTTGAGAACCACTGGCATGGCTGGAGGTTAGGGAATCCCTTTGGCAAAAGGATCCCTTGAATGGATATTCTGAGATGGGACTCTGCCTACGTATGTTGGGTAATGATGGCCATAGTATGGTAAGGAGAGGGATATAGTAGGAGAAGAGGCTAGAAAAATAGTTTAGGGCCATGTTAAAAACCTGGCTAAAAATATTGCTAATAAGTTGGACTTGATTTTAAAGGTAATCAGGAGAGCATGAGGTTTGGGGGGAGAAGAGTGATAGGAAGAGGAACTTGGCAGGAGTATAGAGATCAGGTGCAAGAGTGGGAGGGTGAGGGCAGAAGATCGGAGGCCGCACCAGCCCTGGTGAGAGGTAATTAGGGTCTGAACTTATGAAGGAGAGGCAAGGCTGGGTGTGAGAGACATTCTACAAGGAGATTTAAAATTTGGTGACAACAAGGATGTGGTCAGTGAGAGAGAGATTGTTGACTAAAAGGCTGACGTAGAGAAGAAGAGGAGGAGCAGATCGGACTGTGCGACTGTGGGAACCCAGTGGTCATTCAATAAATTCTTTTTTTATGGATCTCAAATGATCAGTTATTGGTTCAGGTGGAACAAATCACCTGTTCAGTAGGGCAAAGACAAAGGTTAGTACAATAATAATAATAAAATAATAATAATGACAAAAACAGCCATTTATTTAGCACCTGCTATGTGCCAAGCACTGAGCCAAGATTTCACACACATTCTCAATCAATATTTGAACAATCACATGAGAGAGCTACCACTTTTATCCCCACTTTAGAGATTATTTCATTCATCACGTATTTATTGACTACTATGTGCCAGGCACTATTTTAGGACCCTAGGATATATCAGTGAATAAAACAGAAGTAAAAACTCCTGTGATTGTGGACTTTACACTTTAGTGGGGAAACCAAAATGAGGAAACTAGGATTTAGTGAGATGAGGTAATCTGCACATTCACACAGATAGTGAGCACTCAAGGGAGAGGGAGGCAGTGATGTACCTGCTGTGGTTGGCTGTGGTCAGGCCCATGAGAACCCCCAAGGAGACATCAGTGAAAAACTCCCTTACAAGGTAGACACAAAAGAGGAAAGATTGCCTGGTGCTGGCACGTAAGAATTCTAAAGCCCAGAATCCAGATATGAGGCAGGGTGTACAGCTTTCTGAGTGATAGAATTATTGAATTATCTGGAGTGCATGTAGTTTCTGGATGCTTCCATGATCAGGGATATATCAGCAATGCACTCACAGTTCCATGCAGCTCTGATCAGGCAGGCATCGCATTCCTGGTTAATTACCAAGACACTAAATTTCAGTCAAGAGTCCAAAAGAAATAAGGAGATCAGTGGAGAGCCATATCCATCCACCTTAAACTTTACCTAGTTTACATATTTTGCACTAATTAGCTTCCCTGGGAATTAACCAAAATACTATCAACAGTAAACTAAGTCCAAATGCATTATTCTTGCCCATCCTTGAGTAGGGGGACCAGCCTCTGTGCTCTGATCTAACTCATTTGCTAAAAGTTTTCTGACCACTCCCCTCCCCATGTCATTTGAGAAGAATAGAGCTGTTTTTGCACATTTGAGTGAAAGCTTTGTGTTTTCTCAAGTAGAAAGTGGATAGATGAACTTTTTATCTCTTGGGCAGGAGAGGGACTGCTTTGTACTGTGCAGGACTCAGGGACCTAAGGTCTGAAGGTTTCACCTGTGACATAACACATCTCAACTAGCTTCTTCTAGAGCCATGGCCTCAGCTCACACTGGTTGGCAGTGTCTACTGCCCAGCACTGGGGAGAAAAACCAAACTGATTGGACATAGATGCACAAAGATCTTGGGGCTTTGTACATTTAACTTAAGAAGCTTTTGGCCACATTACATACGAAACCACAAGTGAAACACTGATAAAATGTTTGCTCACACAATAAGAGTCCTGAAGTTGACTATAGTTATAGTATGACCCAGGTTTGACAACATCATCAAAGACCTAGGCCGTTTCCTTTTCTCCATTCGGCCACCTTGATGTTGACCTCACCCTGCTGACAAAATGGCTGCTGCAGCCCCAGTCATCAATCCTTGTCTTGTAATGACCAGAGGAAGAAGAAAGGTTTTCCTCCTCCCTTATTCTCTCTTTTAGAAACAGAAAACTTTTCCAGGAGACTCTCAGCTGATTTCACCTTTAATTGGTTAGAATTGAGTCACATACCCATTCCCAAACACAGCCTTGCCCAGTGGAATGGGGTTTCCATGCTTGGCTTGTAGACAAACCAGAGTCACCATCTGGAGTTGGGATTGGTGACAACTTCCTCTGAAGCACATGGTTATGTGAAAGAGGCTGGATACTGAACCTAAACTCATTTTTATTTGGAAGGAAGAAGAGAGGTGGGCAGTGGACTCAGACAAGCAACCAAGAGTGTCCCCCCAACAGCTCATCATCTGATCTCCATGGGTTCAGTATTATCTGCACTTCGAGTGAGAGAAAGAAACTCACCCTCATATCTCCCTAAGGTCTGAAGGTTTATCCCGAAGCCCCCACATTTGACAATATGGAGTGCGTCAGCTGGAGGCCTGTTTTTTTTTTTTTTTTTTTTTTTTTTAATGTTAGTTATAACCTTATGTTTGTTGTACTTAGGAAAGGCTTACCTTCCAACACTCTCCAGGCACTTTTACAGATTTTTCCCCAAAGATATTACCTTCATTTATGGAGGTGGTATGAGGGACATGAGACAGCCCCAAAGGCCCAGTCTAAAGGCAGAGCCTCTGTCCTCCAACGGAAGTGACAGGCCTGGAAGGGCTGAGACTCCCTGCAGAGGGCTCTGGCTGCAGAGATGTGGTCTGTTAACAAAGGTTTCCTTTGTGCTGATTGAAGTTTCTGGAAGAAGGTGGCTCCCCAGAAATCTTAGAGAGATATTCAGTGATCATAGGAACTGGATAAGGGTGATGGTGGGTCAGAGGGAATATCATGGTTCCATTCTAAAAGGTACTGAGACAAACTTTTGATATAATCATTTTTATTTTATGTGTTTATTTTATGGTCCTATGTACAATGTGTAGTGAACACTATGGTCTCCTCAAATAATTAAATTCAGCCAATTATTGGAAAACTATTCTTCTTGCAGTGGATGGTTTAGCAATGGGCATGTAGCCCCAATTTCCGGCCAACGGGATGAGAGGGGAAGTATGCCAAGGGTTTACGGGGAGGATTTCTTGCTCTGAGAAAGGGAAAACAGGAAGCGACTACTGCTCTTCTTCCTCTGGGTATGTTCTCTCTGAATAAGGTGGCTGGAACTGTAGACATCTTGCCACCAGTAAGAGGACGAAGCCAATACCAGATGGCAGAATAGAAATTGAAGCAGTCTAGGTCTTTGGTGACAACGATGAGATTCTGATTAACCACACCTGAAGCCTCTCCTATCTGTTGACTTAACTTGACTTCTCATTAGATAATTATGCATTTCCTTATCTTTTAACTAGATTAACTGAGACCTTTCTGTTATCTGCCATCAGAAGCATCCTGCCTAATGAACTTTGCTATTTTAATCTTTTCATGAAAATTTTCCACTGGCACATTTCGTCATTTTCTTGATCAAGGCTCATGATTTGGACTCTCAGAGTAGATCGAGTTGTCCAGGACTCAGAGCCTGAGGCGGCAGGTGGTCTATTAGTGATGCACAAAAACAGGACCAAGGCTCATTTGGTTTAGGCAAATGGAGGTGGTTGTGGGCTGACGTTCTAATGGGGCTGGTTAATGCATGTACTTGAAGACCTGCTGGTGGGCCTCCTACAGACAGCTGGAACTTGGGGAGTCAGGGCAGGAAGAGGAAAAGGAGGTTGCTCTGCTTACTGTTCTGAAAAAGGCCTGAAGTCTCACACAAGTTTGGCGTAGTGCCCGCCCCCACACATCCTCTTTCTGCTGTCACCTGGGTGATGTGGGCAGCACTTTGGCTGCTTCGACAGCTTTCTCCCCGATTCTTCTTCCTTTGCCTTCAATAACATCTTCAGCCCTTTACTGATTTTATTTCTTTTGTATCATATTTTTTTTAATGATTCAAATATGTTTTTTATACATATTCAAGGGAACATCCTTTTTTGTGCATGTAAAGATCTGTTGACATGATTTATTGGTAACTGTATCCATTAAATTATTTTTTACCATCTTAACCATTTTTAAGTATACAGTTCATTAGTGTTAAGTATATTCACATTGCTGTGAAACAGATCTCCAGAACTTTATCATCCTGTGTTATGGTTAATTTTATGTGTCACCTTCACTGGAACATGGGGTACCCTGATTAAACATTATTTCTGAGTATGTCTGTGAGAGTGTTTCTGGATGAGATTTGAATTGGTAGACTCAGTAAAGGAGACTACCCTCCCCAATGTGGGTGGGCATCATCCAGGGTGTTGAGGGCCTGAAAAGAACAAAAAGTAGAGGAAGAAAGATTTATCTCCTTCCTGCCTACATGTTTGAGCTGGGACATTGGTCTTCTCCTACTCTTGGATTGGAATTACATCATTGGCTTTCCTGGGTCTGCACCTTGCAAAAGGCAGATCATGGGACTTTCCAGTTTCCATAATCATGTGAGCCAATTTCCCCTAATAAATCTCTCTCTCTCTGTCTCTCTCTCTGTCTCTCTCTCTCTCTCCTCCTCCCCCCGCTCCCTTCATAACTGCAATTCTATACTCATTAAACAATCTCCTCTTTCCATTCCCCCGGCCTCTGGTAACCATCATTTTACTCTCTATTTCTATAAATTAGACTAATTTAGATACCTCATGTTAAGTGGAATTGTACAATATTTGTTTTGTGTAACTGGCTATTTCACTTAGTATGATGTCTTCAAGGTTCATCCAGATTGTAGTATGTGACAGAATTTCCTTTTTTTTTTAAGGCTGAATAATATTCTATTGTATGTATATACCACATTTTATTTATCCATTCATCTGTTGCTTCCACCTCTTGGCTATGGCATCTTGGCTGTGAGTTAAACTGACTGACTTTTAACTACTGTTGTGACTAATGTTTGGGTTTCTGATTCTGTTGCCCATATTTCATTTTAACCAGATTGCTCTCGTGTGGCTGGTAGAAGGGGGTGCCTGAGAGATGAGGTACTTCAGCCTCCTAAAGATGATCTTGCTAATGAGTTTTTTAAGAGAAAAATTTGTTTTGGAAAAAAACCCTAAACAATTCATTTCATTTGTGCTCAATAAAAAAATATAAAGTAAAAGGTGAATATCTTTCCTTCATCTCACTTCTACTCTGTAGCCATAACTGCAGCTGAAATGTAACTGCATTTAAAAATTCATTTTCTTACCCGTAAAAGGTAATATAAACTTAACATAAAAAATCTGAAAAAAGCAATAAAAGTTACTATTTAACGAGGTCATAATTTGTGCAGGGACTTCCACCAAGTACTTCAAAAATATTCTGTTTAATCTGCACAACCCCGTGAAGTAAACATTTGTAATATTTCAGGCAAGTTACAGATTGGTGGGAGGACATCTCCCCAACACCATCATGGTGGACGCCCTCTCCCCCTCCCCAGGGCCTGAGTCGTTCACCCTGCAACCCTTCTAACCTCCAGAGCAGGTGTGCTCGCCTCGGTGGGCTTCCCCTTTGCCCGGAAATTCCTGTGGGCTGCTCTCTGCACAAGTAAGGCCCTGTCCGAGTTGGGAAAACAGGTGACTTCTTGCCCCACCACTGACCTTTTATACTTGGGCTTACAATATCATCCTCAAAGAACCTAAACTAACAACCTTTACATTTCTAGTAATGTTGTAAACAAAGATAATGTTTACAAACATCAGGCTCTTTTGGTTCTTGAGCCAAACAGCATAACCAGGGGCACAGAACAAAGCTCATTTTCTAGTGCTCTGGAAAGCCCATTTTCCTGTAGTCCACTCCCAGGAGCTGGTTTAATCCCCTTTACCTTGGTGTCTCTGCCAGATTTTGAGCCGATGGTAAATTCATTTTCCTCTGTGTGTGTGTGTTGAGAGAGAGAGAGAGAGAGAGAGAGAGAGAGAGAGAGAGAGAGAGAGAGAGAGAGAGAGAGAGAATGGAGCTCAAGCGCGAGCATTGGGGGTGGGAGAGAAATACTCAGTTTACAGGTGAAGGTACTAAGCCTCAAAGAAGTTAAATATTTTGCCTAAGGTCAGACATTAGTAAAAAGAGTCAGAGGTAGAACAAAGTGGTGATGAGTTAAAATAGGCATAATACAAATGGGTTTTGGACTTGACAAAGTTCTTTATCATTTTTGAGCTTACTTTCACATCTGAAATGTGGATAACAGTAAATACAAGGATTAGAAGTAATGTATGTAAAGCACTAAGCACAATGCCTCTTGCTCCTGGTGGGTGGTCCATAACTGCTAGCAATTATAATTGTGCTGCCTGACTCCAAAACCTTTGAGCTTTCCTTGGAACAAGAATACCTCTCTCACGGAAATGTAAAAAGATGAAAAAAGAAAAAGAAAACCATCATATTTCCCCCCAGGAATTTTTGGTGATCCCCCACCCCCCCATTCTCCCAATTCCTCTTCTTTCTTTCTATGAAGTATTTCCCCATAATTGTAATCATACTGTATATATAATTTATTTATTATTTTCTTTTCACTTTTCATCACATGCTAGGGTAAACTTTAATATCTACTTTCTTACCATTGGGTGTTTTGGGAACCAACAGTCGTAGGGATCAGACGCGCTTGTGGCAACAGCCCTTTGGGAAGCGTGGGCCTCTCCGGGGTGGTAAGCAGGGGGCTCACTGACTATTTCTTCGTTCCTTCGTGCTTTGAACTTTTTTTTTTTTTCCCCCAGAGCTGAAGCCATTCCTTAGCACATTGGTATCTTGACCTTCACCATGACTTTGTACTCCAGTTTGAACGCAGAGGCTTCCTCCGCTGAGACAGTTTCCCATTTCCCTCCCCTTTATTTCCTTCTGCCTCACTCTGATCACCAATGCCCCAGGTTCTCCAGTCATCACCCTCGTTTGCCACTCTGATCCCTGGCTAAGCTCTTTCAACAGGACTCTTTGCGGTGACCTGGGAATCTTTCGCCTTCTACTCCCAGCGATCACCACGGGACTCTGCTTCAGCTCCCAGGCTGTTGAACTGCACGGAGCCATCTCTTGTGGTTGTGTGAACTGAGGCCATAACAAATGCACACTAACTTTAGCCGGCTTCTAACTGTTGGGTAATACCCGGACTAATTTCTTGAAGACTACATGCGGCTCAGTTGGAGTTCCAAAATTTCGACATTATCCTCCGCTTCTAATCCTGCCGCCCACAAGCCAATGGGAGGATTTCTTCTTCACGGGGAAATTAAAGGCACACGGAGAAGCTTCCTCAATTTTGCTTTCTCTATGGCAAATTTTCTCTTAGTCTCTTTAAAATCTCTTCTCTTTGATCTCTTGAGAACAGTTCTGTTTGATTTCTAAAGTTTCTTTCACCTCTCTCCTTCTTTAAGGCTGTTCCATTAATTGCTCATCTTTTAAAATATATTCAATGTACGTATCTCGGCTATTTTTTCCAAATATATACAAGTTTTTTTCCATCTTAAAAATAAAACGTAAAAGCAATGGTTATAATAATAGTAATAATAATAAACCATTCCTTTAACTACTTCTTCTTCAAGTCATTTCTCCCTTTTGTCACCAAAATTGCTAAATGATTAGGCTATATCCACTCCTTCCTTTTATCCTGACTTTTACTTTTACACTGTAATGTAATTGCTTTCTTAAAAGTCACCGAAGACCTCATTCTTGCAAAATCTTACAGCTTTGCTCCTTCTTTGCCATCTTTATTCAACAGATATCTATTGAGCCCCGTTGCTCCTCACTAGGCATTGTGTCCACTCCTAGAGAGAAAGATTCAGCTCTGCCCACCAAAAGTTCACAGTTGCTGTAGCAAGTGGTCTTGTGGATCGGCTCCTCTTCCCTTCTCTTCCTGACACCATAGCTCCACATTCATTCTTCTCTTTATTCATTTTTTTTCTTTTTTTAATATCCTCTAAAAGATCCTTTGCTGTATTCATTACTGGTGTCCTTTACTGATATTCTTTATCCTGTCCTGAAAATGAAGCATTCACCAAGGTTCATTTCCTTGGCCTTTTTCTCTCTTTCAGCATTTTCCTTCAATTGTCACCTCTTATTTTACTAACCCTGACTATCCTCCTGCCAATTTGCTCTCTCACTTTGGATTGAAATCGTTATAGCTTGCTAGCTATTCCAAATAAGAGATTTCGCATGCACCTCCCACTCAAAATGTCCAACACTGAGCTCATCTTTTCCTCACTTCTTAGGCATTTCTCCCTCAGCACACGGACCTCCTCTGAGAATTTCCTCCACCCTAGGATGGACTTGAAGTACATGATCCTGCACCCTTGGCCTGGATGAATAACTGGACGGAGCCAGTCTCCTAAGGATCCGGAATTATGGTGGGCACCAGTCTGCTCTGGCTGAACTGGGAAGTGACACAAACTTGGAGGTGAGGCTGGCATCTTCAATCATGTGCATGAAGATGCAGAGAATCTGGTTTGTGAAAAGAGGTGCAAACAGAGCAGAGAGGCAGGGATGCGAGGCCACACAGACTTGGGGTGACTCAGCGGTGCTGAAGAGCAACATAATGTGTTGCCCATTCTCGATTCTGGCTCCCTGTGAGTTTCGGCCCCTAAGTTTTGAAATATAATTAAAATTTTTATAATGAATGCTTCTTTTTCTACTTAAGTCAGCATGAGTGGGCTTCAAATGAAAGAGCTTTGAGTATAGCACCCCCAAACTTAGACTTTCACTGCATTACGATTTCCCTTATAGTAAGAACTCTCAGTATCCAGGCTGAAAACCCTCATATTTTCTTTGGCACTTTCCTTATTTCATCCCAGCTCCCCATCATATCCTAATACCTACCGTGTTCAATGGAGTTGATCTTCAATCTTGCTCTTATAAAATATGCTTTGACTTTGTCCCTTCTTTTCATGCCTCCCATCATCTCTAGATCATTGTCTCTTAATCAGACAATTAGGAATCGTTTTACTAGTTTTCCTCTTTCTAGTCATTTTCTTCTTCAATCCATCAAAGGTTGTCAGTGTTTGCTCTTTACACACTGAATTAATACCCTACTTCTCACCTAAAATTCCAGACCTTCTTAGGCAAAATACCTAACAACCTACCTTTCTATTCTTATCTTGGACTTTCTAACCTCGGAGGTCAAACTGTATGGACCACATCATCAGGATTCTTCTGTATTTTGGTTCTTGATTGTGTTCAGCCAGTCGAGAGCTCTGGCAGGAGATCAGATGGAGGCAGGAGGGTAAAGTCAGGATATTTATCCCCTGGTTTTCTCCCTTTAAGGTCCCTTCAGGGTGTGGCTATATCCCTTGGCCAAAGGTCATTGCTTATCTTGAGCTGGCCTCTATATGACTTTTTCTCCTTCCAGATGCTGGCAACCTCTCTCTCCCTTTCCTCATCACTTAGGCCTTGGTTTATAGAGTGCTCTATTGTGGCTAGCCATATAATATTATATTAGTTTCAGGTGTTCCTATCACTTCTTATTTTATTTTCTACTCTGTAGATTAATCTTGATGGCAAACTTTTCTTAATACTCCCTGTGCTTTCTCACCACCATGTCTTGAAGATGCTGTTTTGGCTGCCAGGAAACCACCTGTCTTTCTTTTCCTACTCATCTGCCACACTCCAGTTAAATATCTTCCTGACTGACAAGCTCTTTTTCCAACTAGATACCTCTGTGTTAGCCTCTGAGTCCCCGTAACCCTTTCTAGACCTCTCTCTGAACACTTTTTGCTTCTTCTGAGATTTGTGGGTATCTATATGTATCATTTCTTCCGCTACCTTGTTAGCTCCTGTATGGAACAGATTCAACCCTATTTATTTTTTCTTCTTCTTTAATACTTCGTCCTTAACAAATCAAAGAAAATTTAGTACTAGTACCCTACAATCTATTTTCTCTACAGCAGCCAGAATGATCATTTTTTTTTAAAAAAAAGCTGCTCCCTTCAAACCCTCCAATGACTTTCTTCTGCTCTTGGAGTACAATCCACCTCTCAGGCTGGTGTATACCAAGGCAGATGATCTGGGCCCTCTCTGCCTCATCCATCCATCTAAGTTCCAGGTTTGTTTCTGCTTTAGGGCCTTTGGCCTATCACTCTGCCTGGAGTGATATTCCTTCAGCTCCCTGCCACACTGGCTTCTCTCTGTCACTGAGAACTTAGCTTTTAGGTCACCTCATTTGAGAGATCTTTGTGACTTCTCCATCAATTCTACAGTAACCATTAAGTCACTCTCCATTTCACCACCCCATTTACATTTTCTACATAACATTTCTGTTTGTTTCTCTTAAAATAGATTTATTGAGATGGACTTTACATTCCATAAGATGCATCTGTTTAAAGTACACAATTTAATGGATTTTGGTATATTTATAGAGTTGGGCAACCATCACAATAATCTGATTTTAGAACATTTTCAGCACATCCAAGAGAAACCCTGCACCATTACCAGTGGGGTAGTACCCCATCCCTCCCCCCACTACTTCACACTCCAGCCTCTAAAAACCACTATCTACTTTCTGTCTCTATAGTTGTGCCTATTCTAGATCTTTCAAATACATAGAATCATACGATATATGTTCTTTTGTGACTAGCTTCTTCCATCTAAAGTAATGTTTTTGAGGTTCATCCATGGAGTAACACGAGTACTTCATTCCTTTCTGTTGCCAAATACTGTTATTGTATGGATATATCACACTTTATTTACCTTTTCATTAGTCGATAGTTGATTAGTTGGGTTGTTTCTGCTTTGCTCTTTTTGTTTGTTGTTCTGTCTCCCTCAATGAAAGAAGACAAGGGAACTTGTCAGCATCTGTCTCATTTGCTGCTATGAAACCATGAGCACTTTCATGATGTAGTGATCTTGTCCCTGTGTTATGGGATATGAGTGAATACACTGAAGAGCTGGGGCATACAGCCGCGAGTGGAGCACACTTCTGTTCTTAGGGTCTAGAACAGTGTCTGGCACAGAATAGGCCCTCAAACAATGTTCTCTGAGTGAGCGGCTGTTACCCTGCAGAAGGCGGCGGGTGGCAGTGGCTCTACTCTGTGCCCCGTGTGCTTTTGTATCTCCCTCTGGTAACACAGTGCTCTCCTCCCCCTTCACCTACTGTCTCCTGAACTGCAAGTGCCCATGCAGCCTGCTGCAAAGAGAAAGCATGTCTCAGGCAGAGGGAAGGATGCCGCTGTGGAAGAGAAAGCAGAAATAAGCAGACAGCAGGCAGTCCAAAGGGAGGGCAGGGTGTCGGGCTCCTTGAGGCCCTGGATCCCACGGCTTTTCCTTTGACTGAGCTTCTCCAGGATCTTCCCAGGTAAACGAGTCAATAAACTCCTTTGTTGCTTTGGCCAGCTTGGCTTGGCTTCCTCTTATTTGCCACAGAGAGAGTTCTGATGAATACACTTAGCTTCTACTCACCTAACTGGTCTGGCCACAGTAACAAATAAGAGTCGTCTAGGGTTTCTTGGGTGAGAAAGTATTTTCACATTTATTATTTCATATTACCTTCTTAACAGAGGGGAACAAAAATAACACAAACCTACTTTTAATCTGAGGAGACCAAAGATCAGAGATGCCAAGTGACATGCTTGAGGTCACACAGCTTAAAAGTTGCACAGCCAGGTCTCAAAACTGGGGCCTGTGCGCTTGTTGCCTAGTGGGCCACGAACCTTAAAACTGGCTTTGAGAGGGAAGGATGGCATTTGTTCCTGGATGCTTTGGTTGTGTGCCTGGTGCCCAGCATGACGCCTGAAGTGTTTGCTGAGTAAATGACTAGATGAATTTGACCAGGTTAAGTGGCTAAGAAGGCAAGACCCCTAGGTACCTTGAAACCGGTGCTGAGGTCTCTGGTTATCTGAGAACCTAAAGCAGAGTAGAAGGGAAACTATAGGAACAAGTTACTAAGTGAAAATCAAACACTCAGCAGGAGCCAGATGCAAAGAGAACAACACAGAGCCATGTCCTCCTCCTCCTTTCATTCCTTTCCCGCCTTCCTCCCAGCTCCATGCTTAAGTGTATTTTCATTATAGATTAGTTTAAACTGAGAAAAACAGCATAACCTGCCAAGGACCTTTTCTGCATTCTGACTGATAACCAAGTCAGGCTTGTAGAGATATGCATTAATATCAGAACACAAGAAAGATCAAGAAGAGAGATTCTGACATTAGAGTTTCTGTCCCTAACTCCTGCCCCTTTCCTACTCACTCCTCCTGACACAACCTCTTCCTCTGCGCTTTCTTTAATATTCTTCTCTCTAATCTAACCACTGTACTAGAGCGACACTAATTTTTTCAACATACTTCAAATCGTCCATGTTTTTCCTTCTGCCTCCCTCCTTCTCTGCCTGACAAACTCTTATTCATTCTTCAAAGCCCAACTCAAATGTTATCTCCTCTAAAACTGTCCTGCAGGGATTCTGCCTACTCTGAGTTTCCCTAGCATTTTATAAATAATACACTGTAGCAGTTTTCAAGCCGTATCATGGCTCTTCCTATGTTTATTTTCTCACCAGACTACGGTTCCTTGAAAGCCTGTCTCTGTCCTATGAAACTTTGCCTCCCAGCCGCCAGCCAAGCATCTACCCAATATTAAGTGCACAATAAATGCTCACTAAAATTTAATGCACGAAGGCTGTCCTCTCCTGGGATAAAGGCCCGAGACTGCAAGAATAGCTGAGTACATTCAAGAAAGATGTATTGAAATTTTCTCTCAAAACTTTCATGTGACGAGTTGAATGAAATCATTAGTAACACAATCAGACAAAAGGGGCAAAAGTGCTTAGAGAAACTCTCTAGTTATGAGTTAGTTATTCCTTGTGAATAGTGCAGAGGAAACCTCTTCATTTTCCTGTTCTGGTTGCTCCCTTGAAGCTTAGGTGTCAAAGAGCCTTATTTTGGTCTTCATTTTATGGTAAATGATGTAGAGAAGAGCTGAGGCTAACGATATTAGATTGAGAGAGCAGCTATAACAAAGTACTACAAATTGAGTGGCTTAAACTACAGAAATGTATTGTCTCATAGTTCTAGAGGCTGGAAGTTCAAGATCAAGGTGTAGGCAGGGTTGGTTCCTTCTGAGGGCTGTTCCCTGGCTCTCACCTAGCTTCTGGTGGTTTGCTGGCCATCTTTGACATTCTCTGACTTGCAGAAGCTTCACCCCATCTCTGCTTTCATGTTCACATGGCGTTTTTCCTATGTGTGTGTCTGCCTCCAAGTGTTCCTTTTATAAGGTCACCAGTCATATCACATTAAGGTCCACCCTAATGACCTCACTTTAATGTGATTACCTCTATAAAGACTGTCTTTAAATAAGATCACTTTCTGAGGTACTGGGGGCTAGGATTTCAACATATGAGTTTTAGAGGGACACGATTCAATCCATAACAGTGAGCCTGTGAATTGATATCTGAACCGAATTCAGAACCCAGAGTCCTAAAGTCAGCCTGGCAGGACTAACAAAAGTGAGGGTGATTGTCAACGAAGTCTGTGCCTATAAGGCTTCATTGTGCTAATGGAGAATCTCAGAAGAAGAGACACTAAGAACATTCCAGAAGGCCCAGGTGAATAGTCATATAACCTGCTCTGTTTCAGCCCCTGCTAGGGCAAATGAACCTGCCATGGTGGAGATAGACAAGGAGAAATTAAGTGTGAGAGAAAAGGGCAGAGCACAGAGAATGTACTTCTAACCATTTCTCACGAAGCTAATGAATTTAAGCTTCAGGGCTTTTTAAAAAAGATCTTGTATACTTAATTTTGTATTCTTCTTTAAAAGACAGACTCTCTCTCAAATGATATAAAATCCAGGCTCCTCAAAACCTGGACCTGCTCTGGCTCTAAGGAAAATACCTGGACTGTCTTTGTAGCTCAGAATGGAATATAAGATTTCCCCATTCCTTTACATACAATATCTCCTCACTTAACATCATCATTATGTTCTGAGACTTTAGGCAAAACTATGTATAAGGAAACCAGTTTCACCATAGGCTAACTGATATAAACAAGAGTTGAGTTCCTTCGGCATCTCGTCAAATTACAATGAAATGACATTGAACAACATGATGCTATTCAAGGATCTGTGCTCCTTTGGAAGAAAAGGCCTGCCTGGACTTGCCTTCCCAAAGTCTGGCCTAAATAAAGTGCCTTGGCTACCAAGCCCCACATAAAGCCAGCAGTTATTTCTTTTGCCCCATCTGTCCCATCTACATGGAATAGACCTCACTCTCCTTCCCTATGAGTGGTTGGTTCAGATTCTTAGCAGAGCTGGCTGGTCCCTGAGCAGTTACTTCTGAAACAGACATGGGACCAGAGTGTGGGTGACCCAGAGAAGTTCTGGAGGAAACGCTCCCCCATCTCCCCTCGCTTCCCCCGCCCACCCCGCCACAGCCTCTGAGGGTTGAGTTGACTTGTGCTGGGTATAGAGAGAGCTGGTTGACAAGCTCATTGACAGCTGGGTCCCTCTGCTGCCAGCAGCTTTCCCTCAGGCAGCAGGGGTATTGGAGCTGCTAAAGTCAAAGCATCCTTTAGGGAAGTGCTACTCTGCATACCTAGCAATTTTCACTTTTGGGGGGCTTTGCCCTGCTCACCCTTGGTTTCTGGGTTTTCCCCTCCCACAATGTGACTGCAGAGCTGGATGTTGGCAGCACTTTTCTTGCAGGGCTGGCTCTTCATTTGCAGGTAATTAACTTGGCAGAGATGGCGGTATTTAATAGTTAAGGTTGATTGATCAAAATGTCAACTATCTCACTTCTCAAAAATGTTTTATGTGTATTATATTTTTTCTCCTAAATACACAATGTCTATTTGAATTTCCCTCTCTCTTAGATGAGATTTATATGTACCATTCGGGCAGCATAATTGATGTCTTCTGTAATTACATCACAACTCATATCCCAGTATTTCCAGAAGCCTGGGATTATGAGGCCGTTATGATGAATATATTTATTGGTTTGCCACATAGGGATTGGTCAGAAATTTTGTGTGCAAAGGTGACATTATCCTGTTCTTAAGAGGGACTATGTGACAGGGCTTAAAAAGGTTTGTCATTACTTCAGATTTCTAAATAATCAAATCAGGTGGACATTTAGTGATTGCTTAGTGATTGGATGTTATAATGGCTCGAAACATCTCGCTTCAAATCAACCAGATATTTATGAAGTTCAATCAACTCCATAGGCATAGCCTAAAGAACGATTAAGCCTATTTTGCTGATGAAAGCTTTGCAGCATAAAAAGCAAGTAGCTTGCTCGATTTTATATTGGCTCAAGCATATAAGTCACAGAACATAAATGAAATCCTTAGTCGGGTATTTCTGATTTCAGGCTAAGAATGGGGTCATATTATAAAGAAGAGCAGTAAAAAAGGGTAGGAATGCATAAAGAAAAATGTAACTATGGTGTGGCCACAACTCACAGACACCAGAACCTCAAGGTCATTTGGAATCCATAACAGTTTCAAGGACTTGTTTTAATTCTTATTCTTAAAATAGCGGAAGTACTGAATACTTCAGTTTTCTGCCGTTAACGTTAACGTGATTTACCACTCTCCAGGTATCTTTTCTAAGCCTCCCCTCTTCTCTTTGTTTGACCACCTAAAGGAAGCTCACCACCCCACCCCACCCCCAATTTCCTGTTTGAATAGAACTTTTGGTACCAGTCTCCCTTACAAGTCACAGAAAGGTCTCTGGAATAGTAATACTTGGGTCCCTGGTTCAATCAGGTGTGGCTTTGGTGGGAGTGCAGTCATGTGGCTCAAGAGAGTTAAGCTACAGCCAGAAGCTGTTCTTCTCAGCCAAGGGTGGTGGTTCCCTTAGGAGGGGACAGTGGAAAGAGTGGGCAATGCGATTGACTGTCTACTTTAAATAACACACTGACCTAGCCAAAACTATTTCCCTAGACAAGTGATCATTTATGCCATGCATGTGGCAAAGGGGCTGATATAGTTTATCTTCTATCTTCTTTTAAGAGAAGGGCAACTGAAGATGGTAGGTGGTTGAGTTAGTTTGTGAGACCCATTTAGAAAGCTATAGGAGACCTCTGACTCCAAAGGAAGAAAGAAGAAATTGAGGAAAGAAAATGGTTATCAATTAGGGGCCTGATATTTGTGGTATTTTGGCAGTAACATTATATAGTTAATGACTAGATGCAGGTCTTTAGGATATACGATTATTCACCATGAGGCCTCTGAGCCTGGTTTGCTTCTATAAAACAGGAGATGATAATAGCATATGCCACCTACCTGTCTCTCCTGGGGTGTCTGAGGACAAGTTAACATTTGCACTGTGCTTTGAAATTCTGGGATGAAAGGTGTGAATAGACTACAAAGAGGCATTGTACTTGGTGATTTGCATTTGGTCATGAACCACTTTGGATCCTTGTCTGAGGCTAAGCCTGGCAGACCCTGGAAGAACAGAGGCCAGGAGATAGAGGCACTAAATGTCATGCCCCAGGAGCAAGGATCTGTGGGCTTTCACCCAGGGGAAACTCACACTAAAGAGAAGGTGCGTCAGCCAGGAGATTTATTTTCTGATAGACCGAGGGGTGTGGGAGCTGTGGCTTGACTTGTTTCTGATTTGGAAAAAAAATATAATAAGTTTTTTAAGCAGCAAGACTGGCTGTAGCACACCTTCTCCCTGGAGTCTTGGTGGAGAAGATGGTAGCCTCAGCTCTGCCTTGCTCCTCCTAGCTGCTCCTCCTAACCCCCACACCCACCTGCCGTGACAGTACTCCTGGCAGAGGCTGGGGGATGCTGATGGGAAGGAGCAGCCAGCCAGTTTAAAAACCCAGCGGCCCTTTAACAGTTACCAGTGCCTCCTGCTCCCCTCTTCTCTCAGCCTCTTTGATATTTAATTTCCTCAGTAATTTACTCCATCCACTGTGAGTGAAGTGCGTGTGTGTGTGTGTGTGTGTGTGTGTGTGTGTGTGTGTGTGTGTGTTGGGCTGCTGATAGAGGGTGGCCCAGTGTGTGGTTTGCTCTCAGTCCTGGAACCTGCCTAGGCATGTCCCCAGGAGCTGGGTAGTCCCAAGTCCATGAAAAACCCGACTCTCTTCATCTGTCTCCTATCTGCCTCTGAACTGGGATCCCATGACCTTTGTTTATTCACTTCCTCACACCCACCAATAAAACCTTGATTACTTAGAATGCCTGGTGAATTCGATGGTTATGAGGGACATTAAAAGTTAAGAAGAGGTAGGTTTTAATCTAGTCTCCCCCTCCCTTACACCCCTTGTGCTGAGAAGTGCATTTCACCTCTGAGACTGTTTTCTCACCTGTTAAAATGAGGCAATAATGTCTATCCTATCTATTCACAGGGGTGTGTTGAGAATCAGATGGTTTACAGTACGTGAAAGCATGTTGTAAACTGTGAACCACTATGCAAATGTTAGTGATTTTGTTGAAGATGGTCATTAGCTCCTGGACCTGTGTGGGGTACATACTACACATGCGATAAACCGAACAGAATTTAAATGAGCTAATTAACTTGGAGTTTTAAAATGTTTTTAACTAAGCCAGTGAGCAGCAGCAGGGCCCGAATGCACTTATCTGAGCCTCTGTGTACGTGAAGAGGCACGTGGAAAGGGCATCTTCGATGCCATCAAGGACAGCAAACACGTGAGCCTGACTTCCACGTGGATCCCATTGGACTCTATGGCCATGGTTTCCAGCTCTGAGAATCTTCCACCAGCCACCTGGTGTCATTTTGGTTGGGACTATATTATAAGGGCGACAAGAAACCATTGGAAGGTTTAAAACAAAGGGGTAGCCTGATCCAATTTAAGTTTTATAATCTTCCTCAGCCTGCTGTGTGGAAAATGGAGTGTGTAGGTATTTGCAGTGCTGTCGTTATTGTTTTCAGCTGACAAGACTCTGAGCCCCTATTCTGTGTTTGGGGAAATCCCCCATCACGTGGGCCTAGATGGGAGGCTTTCCCTACCCCTACCCCCTCCATAAGCCAAACAGGCCAGACAATCTCTCATCCAGCTCTGATGGCTAAGGAATGGGCATGGGTGGCTCCATCAGGGACTCCAAATCTAGTTTAAGTGAGACAAAGACCCGGACAAGGCAGCTTTATTCCAGTGGTGGCTACCTGGCTAAACCAGGAGGCCAGTGAAGTGCAGAGCCTCGTGTCAACAGGGGGCCCACACTGGAGGTGTCCAGGCCTAACAGAGGCAGCATAACATCCTGACTGAGCTCATTCCGTACCATGATTTTACTGTAGCTGCTCCTCAGCCTCTCTGGTTCCCGCCATTTGCTGAGGCTAGTTCTACTGACTCCTTATCAATTCTGTGAACTTCCCAAAAGATTTCCAATAATTCTCTTTCTGCTTAACTTAACTAGAGTTGCAGTGTGTTGTTTGCTTGTAATCAAGGATGTGGACATGTTTAGGGGGAAGGAGTGACAGTGAAGAGATGGCTTAGAGTCTTTCACAGTCCAGCAGTGCGAATGATGGTGGCTTGGGCTGAGCACGGTGATACAGGTGGAAAGTGAACGGAATGGATTTCAGGTGGTGTTGGAAGAAGAGCCATCAGAATTTCCTGGTAGTTCCTGTGTTGTAAGAAGCAAAGTAGAATCAAAGAAAACTTGATATTTGGCTTGTGGAAACCTAGCAAAAAGTGTGGAAGGAAAGACACTAAATCTTTATCGTGGCTTATTCTGGGAGGTCGCCTGGGCCCGAAGTTAGGGCAGAGGCTCTGCTTCGTATTTTATACGCAAGAATATGAGTTACGTTGTACTTCGTATTTTATATTCAGAAAAGGTAGCATTTGGGTGTTTCTTTTTTATGTTGTTCTGTATTTTGTAAATAAAATGTAAAAAGTACTTTTAAAAGGAACCTTTGGAAAATTTGTGGAGGTTTTAAGGGCAGAATTAGATTAATGGAGAAATTTGGGTCTATTGAAAATTCAAGGGAAAAAAATAAAGAGGCTTTCTTGGCTAAATGAAAGAAATGCTGCTATTTCAAAGGGAAAATAAGAGAGGAGGAACATAGGAAAAGTCTAGTACAGAAGTCATTAATCATTTTACTCCTCAGTGGGAGTTTTCACAACCAAGTGGCAGAGGACCACAACTCCTTAAATAGCATTAATTACACTTTTCGGGTGTCGAGCTTTGCTTATTTCAAAGCTATCTAGATCCGAGACCAGAGAGTTAGCAGTTAGCTGGAGTTTACCGTCCTTGGAGATGAGCCATTCCTGAGAGAGTTTGTGAGGAGACAGGCTGGTCTTGCCCGCTCCTAGCAGTCCAGGCTTGGGGGAGATGGTCTAGGAGGAAATAGCTGGGCTGGGGGCAGTGAGGCCGGAGCAGACCAGCTGTCAAAGCCAAGAGAGTAAATTACGACTCAAAGCTGAGTTTAATCCCTGGATCAGTCTTCGGGCCAAACGGCCAAATCGTTCATCTCAAATCCCGGCTGCCGAATGCCGGGGAGGTGAACTCCAAGCAGAGCCAAATCCAAGCGGGTAACTGGCCAAAAAGCCGAGGTAGGCACAAGTGGTAGGATGAAAAGGAGGCTCCTCAGAGGACCCTGAAGCAGGCCTGGAGTTGATAAGTGATGGTGTTTGGTCACAGGGGAAGTGTGTCTTGGTTGGTGAAGAATTCTTGAGAGGAAGAGACACCTTTTCTAGGTCACGCAGTCTCCTGAAACCCACACATAAATAGCTGAGGGAAATAAGAACATAAATCAGGTAGATTTTATTCTAGATTCAAACGTCCATCTATCCACCCATCCGTGTAGCAGTACCAGATTATAAACAAACTCTAATACATACCCACATCATTAATTCAAATTGAGTTTTGGGGAAATACATGCAAATAAAAGTATTTTTTGACTTTCAAGGTAAAGGGAAATGAAAATAAGGCTTACAAAAGTGTCCTCAACAAGAGGTTCTTTGAGAACCAGTTTTCAAAAAAAGATAAGAATCATTTGTAAGTAGCATAAAAATGTTTACATCAAACGAGTAATGCTACTGTTCCTAAAATATGTATTTCTTTAAGTGGACTAAACAAAATTGGACTGGGATTTCATTTGTTGTCCTCATCTACTTAGTAAACTTTTTCTTCACAGATAGCATAAAGCTATCCTTCATTCCAGACAGTGTCTGAATTAGATTTCATGACAATCATTTCTATTAACTCCATTCTAACAATAAGAAAGGTATAGCACACAGAAGAAAAAAATAAAAATTCATAACTTAAGTTACCTGATGTTTTGAATTATTTTTTTGTCTCCATCAGAGTGGATAAGTCAGAGTTAACAAGATCTAGAAATCTTTAGAATAAAACCGTACAATTGAAAACATGATCATACGGTTGCTAAGCTTCACTTCAGACGTTTCATTTGAGTTACAGAGGGCAGTGGTGATGGGAATCATATTCAGAAGACCATCTAAGCTTCAGAGTTTCCCGAAATAAAGTACCATTTATATAGTTGGAGGCGCATCCCCAGCATTTCAAGTTCACCCTGATGATTAATTACAATCCCGTTCGCCTGGTGTTAATAAGCCTTTCCAAGGAGCCAGGCTCCTCCCCGCCCCCAGCTCTGAAGGTATTCTTCATCTTTAAGCACAGCACTGTGATTATCGACCACAGAAATAATAGCAGCTCTGGAGGTCTGCCAGAGCTGACTCTCTCACCCGCTCGCTTTGCATCCTTTCTCTGACCTCTTTATCTCACACTCTTCCCCACATATGCTGTTTCTCTTTTTAAATACACACATACATTCACCTAAACCCCAGAGCTTAGCAGAAAACAAGTCCTTGCTTGTGGGGAGCTTAGGAAGGCCAGCCCGGGAACGAGGAGAGCAGGAAAGAAGGCTCCGGTGGCTGCTAGCCACGAGCTTTCTGTTTTCTCCCTTGCCAGATGGTTTCCAACCCCCTTTCAGTTCCAGAACAGCCTAAAGCCCAGGGAGGGCATCCTGCCTACCCAGAGGGACATCTGTGTTTCTAGGAAGGTTCTCTTTGGCTCCCAGACACATCTGACCCTTCCTGCTCAGGCCTAAAAGCACGCCCTGGGGAGCCTGGCCTTGAGCTGAGGTGATAATCCTCCTTAAAATGCACATCCCGCTGGGAGAGGGGACACAGTGCAGCTCCACATCCTTGGCGGTCCAGGGAGAGTGAGTTTCTGAACCTGGGAGAGCACCAGCGCACTTGGATTCTGTGGCCCACAATGTGGAGGGGCAAAGCTCTTCTGAGCACAGGCTTAGTTAGGAGGAGTTCCGGAGGTGACGGCTGAAATCGCTGAGGTCCCCTGAAGGGGGCACATGCCGGGAAAGCTCTGAGCCAGGTCTCCTGATCTTCCCGTGATGGCTCTAGTCTGGCTTCCTATTGTTCCAGAGTGGTTTTTCTAGACTGTCTTCTTACAGAACGGTAGGCAGAAATGGTGTCTCCAACTCAGTAGGCCCTTAAGGATTGTTTGCAGAATGAACGAATGAATGAATGAATGGCATGTTGGGTGGGACCTCCCACAACAAGAAGGACGTTTAATAAGCCCTCAGCATGTTCATCCGGCTTGACCACCTGGAGCAGTGACGTTGGCTGTCCCCTTCATCCAAACTTGCAGGGACTCCTGAATCCGCCTTTGCACAATAGCACTGGGGCTCTTCGCATCCCTCTGGGGGCTGTGCCAGGGCAGCTGCTTTCCCACCCTGCTCACTCCCGGGTTGAGTCTCTGCTTTTTTTCCAAACCTTTCCATCTGGCTCAGAGCCAGGGAGGCCTCTAAGTCACACTCAGAATTTCCATGACAGTAAATAGACCAAATGAAGCCCTTTCCAGCCCCTGAAAGCAGTTTCTTCCAATCCTGCCGTGTCTGGCAGCATTTTTGTTCTCCCCATTTTGCTACAGGCCTGTGGAAGGTCAACGACTCCTTTAAAAATAAGGAAAACATGGACAAGTGCCCAGTTCCTAACCTGCTGACAGTGCAGTTCTCTGCAGCAGCCCACAGTTCCCCGCTGAAGCCTTCACAGTGATTTCTCACAAAGGTCTGCAATCTATTATGCTACAGTTGACTGCTGCATTCAAATGTAAAAACAGATCCTTGGATCAACACCCTATAAAAAGCCAAGAAAAATGTGGTAGTGTTCTTTCCTGGCTCCAGCCAAGAGCTTTCTGAGGGAGGAATCCTTTGCAAGTTTGCAGCCCTGTACCTGTGTGGTTTTCATGGTAACTTGATCCATTTGGAATCCCAGCAAAATGTGGCGGTTTCAGGTATTAGCACCCTCATGTGCAGATGAGGAGTGAAAGAAGCTGCAGGGACTAGTCACCAAATGATTTTACAGAATCAGGGCTCTGAGGGGGAGACACCTCGTGGTCTTCCATTTCATCCAGCAATCTCTTGCTTCCAGTCTGGGCTAAACCATTCTGGAAGATGGCACTTTACAATCTCTGCTGAAAACATGCTCTCGAGCTAAAATATAGCTGCCTTCTTAAAATAAAACAAGTTGGCTGCCCAGAGATCCTGGCCAAGCCCAAAGGAAAACAAAGTTTCCTGCCTGCCTGGACATTGGCTTTTGCCATCAGTGCCTAAAATCCACACAGGAAAAATGTTCCTTGAGTAGGATCATTTGGGATATTTGAAGGTTCGAGAAGAAGACATCTTTCTTCTCCTTCCTGTCAGCTTGTCATCTTTCTCCCCCTTCGTCCGTTCTCCCCTCCCCCGCCAAGAATGCCTTCAGGCAGCCCGGAGTGTGAAGTGTCAGGAAGAGTTGGACAACCAGTTTTAACCTCTTTTGCTGGACTGTAACTGTTGCTGGTGTCACACAGACATTGGCCACGAGTGCTCATCCCCCAGAGGACGGCCGAATTGCTGTTCATATTCTATCTGCTTCGTTTGTTCACCTATTGGCAATTACCTTGCTGAGATCATTGTTTTTCTCTTCTGTATTTTTAGCTCAGTATGAACTTCGCAGCAGGATGACTATCTCAGACCCAGTCTTTGCTTTTCAAAGTGTAGCAAGTCTTGTTTTGGCTGAGTATGTGGAAGTAACTTGCACTGTGCAAAAAGAAGATTTATTTTAAGTGCGCTTTGGCCAAATATAAGTGGAGACTTTGCTTTTTGTGTGAGAGCTCATATGCTGCCAGGTACACATTTATCTGGATAAACATACCCACATGTAGTGCATGCACACACACGTACATACTTCTCCCTAGTTTAATTTTGATCTAAATTAAATCGGTCTTAAGTATGAATCCTGTTCTTGGTCTAACATTTGGATTCATTCGCTGACTTATCCTTGGGGTGTGGTCAGGCATGAGTGTCTATATTATATTACATTCCCTGTGCCTAGGACAGTACCTGACACACGGTAGACACTCAATATCCATTGAATGAATAAAGAGAAAAATGGACAGATAGATAGTCTCTGGATCGATATTCAGGCTTAGAGAAAATCTAAGAAGGGAAATGTCACAGAGATGCTACTTTCTGTTTCATCTAACACTGACTTTGGGGAATTAGTGGGAAGAGGGCTACTGCCATGTGCTGGAAGGTGCTTGCTCCAGGTCTTTTCATTTTGGTATCCTCAGTACTCAGATCAGTGTCTATCACAGGGTAGCTATTCAGTAACATTTGTTTCAATAGCTCAGTATAGAGCCCTCCTCTGCCTGGTCACAGAGCCTGGTGGGAGCAATTAATAGGAAGCAGATCTAAAACTGATAGCTGAGCTTCTCCCAAATCCCTTCTTTCCCTTCACCCTCCTCTCTGGCTGGACCTTGGAGTACCCCTCACTCTCTATCCTTGAATGTTCAGTTTTCCTATCCGAGCAGCTGGTGCTGACCTCCAACGCCCTTGCTCTCTGATTTCTATGGCTCATCCCTGTGATGTGGGCTGGGAATTGTGTGCCTCTGACGTGTGGGCTCCATTGCTCCCATCAGCATTATTGCCGAGCTGATCCCTCCCTGCTCTGCCCTGCTCACTGCCTTTAAGCTGTCAGCCCTTCCCCTCCCTCACAGCAGGCACACGTGGAAATGGTGCTCTCACACACCCATGGGGGCTGCAGCCTCTGGGTTGAATAGTTTACAGCTCTTCAAATCTGCCTCAGATGCTGCTCCCTGGCTCATTCCTCATCTTTCTGCCATCTGTCTCCTTGAACTGTTTTCCCACTTCAGTTCCTACGGAGGCCTCCAGTTTCAACCTCTGGCTTCTTTCCTGGACCATGATTAGGACTCTCTCTCTGGCCACGATGTCATCAGCTGACCTAGGTAAATGGCCTGGGCTTTCCATCCTGGACCCGCTGATTTCCTCCTCTAGTGGGTAACTGTGTTGTGCCACGCCCTGCCTCTTCGAGCTTTTCTTCAATTCCCTTGGTCACTCCAGCGCTTGTCCCTCCCTCAGCACTCCACATGGGCTCTTTCTCGCCCAATGTGACTATCATTTTGTGAGCACCAGATTAGGTGCTTTCCTGTTTCTTACGAAGTGATCATGATAATACATAACATTTATCAGACACCTTCTATGTGCAAATATGGTGAAAAGCACTTTATGAGATGGTATTTAATTATCTCAAAAGATTTTTGAGTTATGTGGCAGTGTAAGGTAGATACTGGTAACAGAATCGTAGGGGAGCTAAACAAACAGTTGAAGATCAGCAGGCTTCAGAGCGACCTAGTTAGGGCTGCATGCACATCTGCCTAATTCTAAAACCTGCTCTCCTTCCCTTGACATTTTTTAATTTTGAGGGGCGGACTGATAGAATTGCTGCCACTCTGCTCTTCTTTGCAAGTGACTTCCACTAACATACTATTATAGTAGCAAAGGCAAATACATTTAAATTCTTAAATGTATTTAAGAATTTAAGGGAAATTTAAATTATATTATTTCTAAAAAAAATTTGAAGACCTGTAGGGATCTAGTGTGAAGAGGTAAGGCCCTGGCATAGACCGGATTTGTTTTATGATGTCACGGTGTTAGAGGTCAGACACCAAAAGAGGTCGGAGGAGACTGTGTTTTCATTCGAAAATGGTGGCACATCATCACCCTCACTTCTGATTGCTCCGCATGAACTTTGTGTTGTGGGATGAGAAGGTAAAATTCTATTCCCGGCGAACCGCACCAACTACTAAAAATCTCTATTGCATCACCTCAGAAGACAGGGAAATAATTTCCACAGTCAGCATCCTGGAAACATTTAGGGTCATTTAAAATGATGTTGTGAGGGCAGGAGAGGCAATTTGTGGCACCATGTGTACCTCTTTCTCGCTTTCCACCATTCTTCTCTGCAAGGACTGGATGAGCTGCGTGCACTGCAGAGGGCTGAGCTTCGGTGCTCACATGTGCTTCTGGGGTCCCCTGCTTCCTCTGAAAGAGGCTGAGTTTTCTTACATGTTTTGCATAAAAAGAACAATAGCAAAGAAGACTCGTGTTTTGTTTCTCATGGTTTTTCATTATTTCTCATCTACAAATGGAGAGCTTAATGCCTTCTATTAAAAATGGTCTTTTGATTTGAGGAAATGTGACTTTTAATATTATGGGGTAGGAGGAGGCTGTGAGGTTGGAGAATGGGCATGTCTTCTAATTAGAATTGCTTGGGAGGCATCTAAAATTAGTATACACCTTCCCCTTTCTCTTATGAGAAACGTTTCTTCAGTTGAGAATCACTGCATCCATTGTGAACCAATGCCACGTGTAGGAGTGTTTGGGGACAGCCATTATATGTGTTGAGATGGAGAAAAAAATGGAAATATTTTGGTCTGACCTTTGCATTGCTCGGGGTAACATAGGTCAGGGCTCAAATACAGTTGTTATTAAGTAACTCTTTGTTAAATAAATATATAGACATTAAGAAACGTCGTCTTCTTGGAGAGTTCCAGCCTCTCACTGCATGCTTTTGTAAGTTCCTGTGGACTGGGTCTTGGTGCTGTGGTTTGCTGGCAGTCATAAAAGCCCACAGATGCTCTTCAGGCCAGACTTGATGAGACTCTGATCCAAGCAGGCTTCCTTTGGGGTTTGGGTGATAAAATACAGCATCTATTGGTGAGGAAGTTCGGTCTGGCACCTGGTGGACTGCAGACTTTGGGAGCCTCCAGATGCTGCTCCTTGGTGTGGACCCTGATGTTCTCAAGCTGGGCAGAGGTAAGGGTCAGCTTCTGTTGAAAATTTTGTGGACAGTAGCAGAGGCAAGAAGAAGTATCAGCAAGAGAAGAAGAGCACTGTGGATATTGAGGCTGGCAGGCTAGCTGTGGGCATGTGAAGGATCCGATAGTCTCATAAATAAGGAGGTCATGCAGATAGATATTATTGAAGCAGCAGATACTCTGGTTACATAAAAATATGTCATGACGAGTGACACTTCATGGCTGGAGTTTCAATTTAGAAATGTTTGAGGTAAGAGTCTTGTGCTTTGAACCATCCCAACCCTTGTGCTCTCGGGGTCCAGAGTTGCTGTTTACCTCACCCCACACACGGAAATCCGAGTGGTTGGCCATGGCAGTTGAGCTACTCCTGCCACGCTGCTTCTAGATGATTTCTTACAGCAATTCTCATTGAAAGGCTCTCCTTGGTCTCTTCCCTTCTTAAATATTTCCTTTTCAAGAATCACCTGACTGTTTTTAGCGATGTCTTCTGTGCTTGGCTGCTTTACTCTTTCCTCCTTTTTCCTTAGTTTAGCTTTCCCATCCAAACCACATTCCCATTTCAGTGTGGCATATTTCAACCTGTTGAGACAAGAAAGGAGGGGCGGGAGAAGAAGCTGACAGGAGGCTTTGCCACCAGCTCCTATTCTGACAAAAGGGCAAGTCACAACCTTTCTCGGCTTTCTTCCATGTCCTAATCTGTACCCTGAGGATCAGAATGGTGAATGAAAAAATGCCATTAAAAAGCCAATAAAACCATTTTGAGATGTGGAGGGTTGTGTCCAGGGCCAGCAATCCACATAGCCTTTCCGTCATACAGATCATGCATGTAGGGTGGGGAGAGCCAGAGTGCCAGGCGAGGCGGGAGGAGGCTCCACTGGGGATTAGGGCAGGCAGCAGCTTTGGAACTGATGCAGGTTTCACGAAGGTTGCTGGGATGTCCTGACAGTCAAGACAAAGGTTAAAGATGAAGCATTAATTCTGCAAACATCTAAATCAATCACCATATGTAGAGTTTGCAAAAGAGAAAGAACATAGGCTTTTGATTCAGCAAGAGAAAGGTTTAAATTTTGGTTCAGATACTAGCATTGGGCAAGTTACCTTCTCTGAGTTTCAATTTCCTTGCTGGTAAAATGAGTAGAAAGAAAACAAAACCCATCTCAAAGGGTTGCTGTGAGGATTTAAGTGCTAACACACCTAAAACAATCAACATGTAGTTGCGAATCGATTATTTTTTTTGTTCTATTGGCCTCGTTAGTTGTTCTGCACTTTGTGGTTTATTCTGAAATATCTTTCGAAAGAATCAAAATAAAGAATAAAAGATCAAATACAGAAACTGAATCTTGGCAATATGCAAAACACTGTATTTGAGTGAGTGGAGAATTGATGGGAAAAACCATCAGCCCCGACCTTAAAAACTCTCCCATTTTAGTGTTCTGTGGTACTAACGAAGAACATGGAAGGATGTGATGCTTACAGATCACCACCCACACAGTGAAGTCTGGTTTTTTTTTTTGAAGCAAAGGAATCTAGAAATTAGAAACACAGGATGCTGGAGTTAAAAGAAGCACAGTAGTCTTACAAATGGAAGAAAATCGAGTCCCAGGGAGGTGGAGCAACCTGTCCAGAGTCACCTACCTGGAAGTAAGTTGCAAAGCCGGGACTCGAACCCTGGTCTTCTGACCCTCAGGAAGTTGTACATATATCTACAGAAATGTGGCATGATAGGCATTTCTGCTGCCCTGGATCTCTTGTAGTTTTAATATGAAATTACGATTTTGAAAAGCAATAGCCAGGCTGGCTGAGTAAAGACATTGGAGTTCCTAAAAGTTTCTGTGAGTCTAATCCCAAGTGAAATGTACTAATCTTTCCTCTTCGGCCTAGGTTAGTGGGGCTGGGTCAGCCACCTGACTGTGCCTAGTTAGAGAGTCTATAGGCGGACCTACGCGGGCTTCATCAGCCTGCTCTCCTCGTCCTCTGTCTTCCAGTTTGGTTTGATCACTAGTATGTCTTGGCAAATGATCAAAGGGAGGGAAGAGAGTAAGATTGGGGTCTGTATTCTTCTGGTTTCCTCCCTCTTAGGTCACCAAGGACTGGCCTCATCTTCTGAGGGCTCCTGTTAGGCAGCTTTCACTGTGCAACAGCCTTCTCTGCATTCTGGGAACAGCTCCTGCCCCTGCACCCCCAGGACATTATGGTATCTATTCCCTGCTAAAGCGGGCAGGCCGGGAGACACTGCACTGTCCCTTAGTGGTTTCCTTAAACTCTGTCCACAGTTTTATGAACAGTCCTTTATTAAAGTTTCTTCAAACTACCCAGTTGGAATGTCTTTCTTTTTTTTCAGTCACTATTCTGACAATATAAGGCCTCTTCAATTTAATGAAAAATAACCACACTATTTTTAAATTGAGCTCAAGAGAGACAGTTAACTGGGGTAAGAATAAGTTTACCTTGGGAAAGAGAAAGCAAAGAAAGGTAAAAAGTAAAATGAAAATTATCTTTAAATTTTTAATGGAGAGAAAGACACCTTTCCTGAGAAATTATTTATTTATTCATCTATCATTCATTAAATACGTTCACTGAATTTTGTGGACATTCGGAAGTGAATCTGACATGCATTCAGTTCTCAAGGACCCTTTAGACTGGTAGGGAAGAGAAAACGGGTCAGAGAAAAACGATGAAGTTGCAAGGGCTGCAGTTGGAGCTGGTCTGCAAGGCTGGGTAAAATTCTGATGTGACAGGGTTCGCTGAAGGGGGTGGGAAGACAGGAGGAGGCAGAAATGTCAGAGGGATCTATAGATCATTTAAGCACTTTACCTTGTTCATAAAATAGAGTACACTATAAAGCAGCGGTCCCCAACTTTTTGACACCAGGGACTGGTGCTCCTATGAGGATCTAATGCCTGACGATCTGAAGTGGAGCTGAGGCAGTGATGCTAGTGCTAGGGAGTGGCTGCAAATACAAATGAAACTTCTCTTGCTTGCTGGCTGCTCACCTCCTGCTGTGCGGCCCTGTTCCTAACAGGCCACAGACTGGTACCCGTCTGCAGCCTGGGGCTTGGGGACCTGTGCTATAGAGGACATGTTTTTGGGTATCTTCTCAGATCAATGTGGCTCTTCACATGGTGTCTCCCCTTTATCTCCCAGAAGAATGGCTCTCAGCAGCCTCTTGACCACCTGTTGAGCTCAGCACTTATGTTGTGCAGATGTTGGGCCTGGACAGATCCTCCTATCTGGACACCGTTGATTGAAATCATGCTGGGCCAAAAGGAAAAAAAAAAAGAAATCATGCTGGGCCATTCAGAGCCTCATCTGGGAAAACAGAACTTGGTCCGAGAAGTATTTCAACTTTTGAGGTGACTGAACTTGGAATGTATGAACATGGTTAGCTGTGAGCAGCCCTATTTTCTGCCATTAGGACTGGGAGGGGGGCGGGGCGGTCTGCATAAATATGGAAGAATGAAGCATATATATAGAAAAAAAAGAAATTAGGAATGAAGAGAGTCTAGTTAAGTCTTAGTCTTGAATCTAGAACCTTCATAAGCTTCACTGATTCCTACCCTTGAGGGCTTAAAGCAATTTTCTTTATCCACTTAAGCTGGTTTGAGTTTCTTTTGTTATTTTAAACCAGAGAATCTTAATTAAAACATTCTTGAAAGAGAGCAGTAAGGTTTAGAAAGTACTTTTGGGTCAGATAGGAATGAACAGATAAATGAATCACACTTGGGAGTAAAAGAAAAAAGTACTGGTTGAATTAGCACCAAAAGGGATTTAGGTCCTTAAGGAAATGCCGGTCTGTCCTAAAGCCTTTTACCCTTTGAAACGGCTTATCAACAAATGTAATGAAAGGTCTTCCATGTAGGATATGAAGGACAGGACAGAGCTAGCTCAATGATGATGTAAAAATAGTCATGTCTGGAGCAGGGGTGAGCATTAAGGAAGAAGAGTTGGTTGAAATCTTAGACCTTCTGAGGCTACATTCTAGATTTATAATATGGTGTGGAAAACAAAAAAGAACAGAGATTCTGAAGTCAGATAGGCATGGATTTGAATATTTGTTTTAGTTTTAGTTTCCCCAAATTTAAAATGGGGGTAAAAACATGGTTTCTGTGGCTATTAAATAGCATAATATACGGAATGCAATTACCACAAGGTTGAACGTGTAACTGGACATGCAGAAAATGTTAGATTTTTACTCATGTCAAATGCCTGTGAAGATTCAGCATTCTCCCAGGACTGGGCTTCTCTGTATTTCATAATTAAGAGGAAATGATGGTGGAATCTGAACTGTGCCTTCCCACATGTATAAGATTCTTTGACATATGGAATCCCTTCTCTTCTTGTTCTGAAACACAGAAATAGCTTTATTGTATCGAATATTAATCTGAAGTCTCAGAAAGGGTGAGAGTTCACTGGAATTGTAATAGAATTTAGTGTGGCAGACAGTCACAACCCCAGAGGGCTCTAGTTCACTGGGAAAAAAAGAGGGAGCATTTCTGGGGTGAAATACTTTATGAATGAGTGGCCAAAAGAAGACTATGCCAAACTTCATGTGAAATAATAACATAACTGAGATACATTGTAGCATTCCTAAATTTTATCTCAGGTTATAAGAATTTAGACCTAAGAAAATCGAGTCAAGGGAGGTTAAGTGATTTGCCCAAGGTTACCTGGCTATTTAATGTAGGGCCCTAAGCTAGAAACCAAGTCTTCTATATCCCAGTTCAGATCACCACCCTCTGCACCCAAGGATATTTGGGAATTTGGAGATATTGTAAAGAAAAATGCTGTATCCAACACAATGAGACAAAGCCTTCTTTTCCTTCTCTTCTTATCAGTCTAGGCGGTATTCCTGGATTGGATTTCAAGGTCACGATGGTTTCAGTGTCTTATTTTGTGTCTATTCCCGGACCCTATTACTGGTAGGTAGCATTTTTCGGCAAGGCATGACATAAAATCACTTCTGACAGTTCTGTGTCTGGTCAGAATGCCTGGAAACTACATTGACTTCAAATTTCTGGTGGGGCCAAGAGACCTGAATGTGACCATTTTAAAGTATTGTATCCACTGGGCACAAACAAGACCCTGTACCTTAGCAGCTCCTCTCTTTATGAAAATGTAGGGATATCTGCTTGGCCGACAGTTTACCCTGAGGCTATAATAGGTTCCACACACTCCCCAGTTCTCCAATCTGATTTATCCAAGGCTATCTGACTAGCTCCGCTAGCTCCTACTCAAGTCTTTATTCTTGCCACAGGACCAGAGAACAGAAAAAGAATTTGAATATGTGTTCCAGCAGAAAAGACGTGCTGTTGCATGACATCTGATTTCACAGAACTAAGCCTCTGTCCTAGGCCAGCATCTTGGACCATATATTAAAGAGAGTAAACATTTGGATAAGACATGGAGTCTGTGCTAAGGAGATTACAGTATCATAGGCAGGATGAGAAATAGAAATGTCGCTTAAGAAGGCAAAATGCCATGGAGGCAGGTGACAAAGAAATAGAAATCATATCACATTGGGAGAATTCCAAATGGTTTAGTGAAGAACATAGCAGCAAAATGGCCTTTGGAAGATGGATAGGATATTACAGGCACAATGACCAGAAATGTGGAGAAACGATGCTCCAGAGGGAGGAGCAAGAGCCAGGATCAGAAGTAGCATTCTTCGGGCATAGTCAAGAAATACCGAATGGTGTAACTGGACCAAAATATTGGGTAAGTATGGGATGGGAATGGGAAATGAGAAAAGCTGGTTAGAATTATGTTGGAGGAGTCAGACTTTGTAGGTCTTTGATTAGGACAGCTCTTTAGAAAGATGATTCAAGCATCTTAAATGACCCCGAGAATAAGGACAGTAAGACTTAGTGTGCTCATTCAGGTGCTTGGGAGAGTGGTCATAAAGGATGACGTAAACTGGAGTGGTGAGGAGGCCACTTGCACACACTCAGGGAGTGCTGGAGCCCCTGGGGAAATGCTGAAGGATGCTTGGCTGTTTGAGAATGTTCGAGCTTACCTAGGTCTGTAATGAATTAGTTTGTTAATTCTTTTTCTCTCCTCCTTGGTTTACTTAGAAGGTTCAATGAACATGGTGCAAGATGAAATCTCGAGGGAACAAATCTCAGTGCTGTTAAAAACACAGCACACTAGTCCTGGAAGCTACATCTTGTACAGTTTGACCTTCTCAAGTACTTAGAAGGTCTTTTCTTGATGAAAGCCCTTAATTGAATTTTGAGTTTGCTCTTTTGAATTTGTCCAAAGAAGTGGAAGAATGTAAGAACAAAGTTAATCTGCATGACAAAATGCACTTTGTTAAATTGTTTTGACCAGTGTTATTTAATTGTATGTATATATGTTAATACTAAGAAGGTACTACCTATTATCATATTCTGGGTTACAAAAACCAAGCCAACAGTAATCTGAGAGAGATCTCTGTGTTTTCTTCCCTAAAATGAAGGAGAAAAATGGGGTTGTCTTTGAAAAAGTTTAATTTAGATTTTTGAAAAGTTGAGAAAGTTGATGACCAAAGAATGGCCAGGCAAAATAATCAAGTCAATCCAGATATAAAACATGCATACCCAAGAGAAAAGCTGTTATGTTTTTGCAAAGAGATGACTCAGAAGAACTGGGACAAGCTGTGCTTTGTGTTTTATCACTTTTTGGAATGTCAGTCTTCTGTGGCTTTTAAAGTGTGTCATTTGCCACTCCCTCTTTTCTACTATGTGCTCATAGTAGGTGCTCAATAGATATTCGATGAGTGCATGAGTCGATCCCTGATGCATTGGATAATTTTAAAGGGATCAGACTCTTTATATTGATTTACAGGGAAAATAAGTAGATGTGAGTGGGAATTAGAGAAGTTATACAAGTGACTTATAAGGGACTGGTAAAGTGTCAGCACTTGGGAGGTTTGAGCAGCTGTTGGAAAATGCAGCCAGGGCAGCCATGTTGTGTTCCAAGGGGTAGGAAGGAAGGCCTCTCTCACCCCCGCACTCAGCACTTGTTTCAGGAATTGCTGGCTGCCTGGTGTTCAGCAGCAACTTTTGGTCCCTGAAAGTGCTCAGTGGTCCTTAAAGCCTTGAAGGGGTTTGAAGAGACCCAGGACTGAAGCATCCAATTTAATTCAGTTGATGTTCCCCTACTGCAAAGGACAATTGTCTGCAGATTTTTGTATATTCTTTCTCTGTCTGTGGGCAGTACTTCACTGTCCTCTGGGAACCTCCATGACTCGTATAGAGTTTTAGAGTATGCACACCATGTGCATACACCTTATCTTATTTAATTCACATTACAACCCTATCTTCCTCATTTTACAGATTATGAATCAGAGAGGTTACCTGACTTGGCCAAGGTCACACAGCCAGAAGATAGGTCACATACTTCCCAGGCCTTTTGACTTAAGCAAGATGTTTTTGTTCCTTGCCCCGCAGCAGCCCCAGGCTTCATCCTACCTTTTTGTCCCATGCTGCTGTTCTTGCTTTTGTACTTGGGTGTTAGACTCACAGGGGATCAAGTTCCAAGTCCAGGGGCTTCAAGCTATGGAACAAGAGGCGATCTGCTTAACAACCATTTCCTCCACTGTTGATAAGAATCATGATTCTCCTTCCCAGGATAGTCCCCTCCTTTAAATAACAATGAATGGTGTCCTCCTCGTGTGGAAAAACAGACTGAGTTAAGATACTACTTGCAAGTCTGCTTGTGGCAGCTTCACCTCAAATGGGGCAGTAATGGTTATGTGGACTGAGCCCCAGATTTGAGAAGGAGAAACAAGATCTAGATGAAACCCTCTGGTCAGTTAATTTCTGTCAGTGGAATCTAGTCTCCCTGAACCCCCATTTCTTGTCTTGGAAAAGGCCGTCCTAACGCTCCTCCCCAGGGCACTCTGAGGATTCACTGAGATCACGCATATAAAAGCTCTCTGGATTTTAATCGCCATATGGATGTTAGTTCTCAGTATGAGAATCGATCTCATTATTTCTACGTCAGGCCTCTCAACTTAGACTTTTCCAATTTAGCATCAAGTCTCTGTTTTCTTCCCTACTGGGAACAAAGATGAGAAAAGAAAGAAAAGTTAGAGATCTTTGCATGCTTCCTGTCCACACATCCCTATCTCTTTCTTACGGTAGTATATTTGGGGGGCTTTTTCATTGTGGGGCCTTTAGCGCAGTCTTCCTTTTCAAGCTGGGCAAATCGGCTGTAGTCTCCTTTTTGCTTGAGCAGGAAGTGATGGAGGAGCATGTGTGTTCCTAAGGGTTCATTTGGAGGGGAGAGGATGTGGGAAGAAGGCAGAGGTGAGATGAAGTGGGGTCCTGCAGGTTTGATTTCATACTGCCCTCAGCCCTTAGTGATGTCCTTGGCATCACGAGAGGTACTTCATTAATACTTGCTGAATGAATGGTTGTGAGAATTGGTGGCAGAGAGAAGGACAAGATGTGAAGAGCAGATGGAAAGTGAGAAGTGTTGTAAAGGAATTTTGCTGTTCTCCCTGATGCTTTTCAGGCAGGTTAATGTTAGATTGTTCTGGAAGCTGTGACCATGAGGCCTGACTCCCAGTCCCACATGCACAACTCACTGGTGTTTTCATTTCTTTGTCTTGCAGACAAATGCATCAGCTATTCGAAAAAGCAATCCCAGAAAACAACTGACAAACCAACGAAACAGATCCAGAGGCTTTTCTTCTAGGAGCTCCAAAGTGCTAATACATTGTTTACATTTAAATCTGGCAACATTCAAATGAGGAAAATCAGTGTAAACTGTTCACGAGAAGCGATTCCAGTGGAAGGTGGTGAACAACCTCTTTCAGTGATCTTCCTCGTGGTGGGTGCCCAGCACACTTTCACACACATTCTCCCTCCTGAACCAGGCTCTGACCAATTAAGCTGTTCATAACCAATATATTTTATTTTACATACTTGGGATTTATATCCTGCCATTTTCCAGAAGAATTTGAGAGCCCTTTAACATTTTGAAATAAAATAAGGAAATAATGGCTAAAAATAGAACAGAGCCCTTATAAAATGAGTAATAGAGTGGATGTTATAAGGCACCTGAAATGACCTAATTCTTACAGTTAGTCAGTAAACTAAACCTTGACTTTGTGGCTAGACCAAAAGGGAGCAGCACATTATGCTTACATAGCTCTCTTTGCCTGATTGAAATGGTAATAAAAGTAAGTAATATACAAAATTATTTGTAGAACTAAACTATTTTCTAAAGCTATAGCTTAAAAAGACATCATTCAAATACAGTTATTCTGTCAGCAATCTCAAGAGAAGTGTGTGCATGTGGCTAATCTATGCTGTTCCCTTTGCCTGGAACAGTCCTCCCATCAGCAGTCCACCCATCCAGTTAACCCTACTCTTCCTTCCATCAAGGAAGCTTTCGTCTCCCACCAGGCCAGGACGGGCCCCCTTGCTATAGGGTTTCAGAGCACCCTGTACCTTTCCTTCAGACCACCTACCATAGTTTATGTTTACTGGCTTGTTAGTGCCATTATTTCATGTCTGTCATCCCCACTACCCTCAAGAATGAGGGTAGGTCCTGTACATGCTTTGTTTACTTTGTATCCCCAGCATCTTGTACAGTGTCTGACTTATGGTAGTAATAATAATATTAATAGTAATAATAATAATAAAAAATGATAATAGCTAAAAATTATTAAATGCCAGGAACTATAAGCATTTATACTAATAATTCATTTGAGCCTCAAAATAGCCTTTGGAGTGCAGGCTGCTATCATCCTTCTTTAACGGACACTGGAACAGAGGGGGAACTCTGAGGTTAAATAAATTGCCCAAGGTCACAGAACTAGTGAGTTAGGAAGCTAGAAGGTGAACTTAGTCTGGTTCTAGAGTCTGAGTTCCTAATGCTCATTAGGCAACGAATATCTGTCGAGTGAGTGACTGACTGAATGAATGAACGAATTCTTGATGATAATACAATTCAGATAATTTGCTGTCTGATCATCTAACTTAATATAGGAATAGGACCTGAAGAATCAGAATGAACCTTACATGAGACTATTCAACAGTTCCTCTGCGCTTTCAAATTGATGACTTAATTGGAACATTGGGTCAGGGCAGAATCACAGGCAACTAAAATAATGACCGTGGTGACTGTGGGGCAGGGAGACCAGTTGCCTGGCACAAATATCCCATATTTAAAGTCTCTACAGGTGTATAGGAGCTAAGCTATTATTTTGTTTTGAAATTTTAAGAGTTGCACTTATATTCTTTTCCAGAGAGAAAGCAGGGGAAGCTAGGTAATAAGTGTCTGCTAAATTGACAACAAACCGACTTCAGCATATGGAGCCTTTGGAGAGGTGCACAGGTAGTGTTAGAGTAAATATTTTCCTCAGAAAAGAACTGTTGTCGAGTTCTCCCACATGAAATTGGGAAAGACCCCAGAATTCTATACCAGACAACGGAGTGTGAAAACTTGTTAAGGTAGGTGCTACCCAATGATGTTTCCTCGCTACCAGGGTCCAGTCAGGTCTGTGGGATATCTGAATTGAAGTACAGCCATATCCTAACAAGCCTGCCAGGATTCGATACCTGAAAAGTGTACTCGTAAGATGCTGAGTGACTTGCCTGATGGATAAAGTTATTTATGACTGTGCATTTTAATGCCTTTGTGGAGAGTAATTTCCTTTTGATATATTTGATTCAGAAATGCTCTTTCTGGAGCAGCAATCAGCTAACGGGTCCACTTATCTCTAGGAAGAACATAATTATTCTATAGGCTTTTGTAGTACGGAATCTGTTTATTCACATTTTGAACCACCACATTCAAATATTTATGGAGAGGTTAGAGGGTACCTACCTTGAGCTAGCTCCAGGGATGAATTCAAAGTAGAAGATTTTGTCCTGTTCTCAAGGTAGTTATAATTAGTAGGCCTAATATTCATCCACTTGTATGACATTTCCTGAGTATCAAATACGTGCCAGGAAATACAAGGAAGCAAAAGAGAGGCCGTGTGGGATAGTGGAGGGAGTCTTGACTCCTGAGTCATACATCTTACTGCCCATCAGCTGCGTGACCCTGGGGAATTTCTTTGAACACTTAGCATCAGTTTTCATAATTGTAAAATAAGGATTTGGGGCTTACTTTGCAGAATTTTATGCCAACTAGAAATAATATAAATATTATAGTCTAGAACACAGGCAGTACCTATTAAGTTGTTCATTTTAACACATAATTTCTATTCTTGAAAAGGCACATCCTAATGGAGGATGGACATGTGTAAACAAATCATTATAACATAACAGTGTTGATTTTTATATTGCAAAGGAGCTAAGGCACAGAGAAGAGCAAGGAACTCCCTCTGCCTGAGGAATCAGGGAAGGCTCCCCAAAGGAGGCTAAGTCTGTTGGTGATGGTTCTGGAAGAAAGATGAGTAAGCTTTTGCTGGATGGAGAAGGGGGAAAGTTGTTCAAGCACAAAACTGTGAAATAGCTTGTACTGTTTGTTCTGGGGAAGGTGAGAAGGTGAGTACATTTAGAATGTAGATGTCTGTGATGGGAGGAGGGCACACAGTGGGAGTCGAGGCTAGAGAGCTAAATCAGTCCATCTGTAGGATGTATACAGAGAATTCCTGATAAAACAGATTCTGTTCATTTCATTCCAGAATGTTCTCTTTTTAATGACCAGATTCCATAATTTTCTCTAGCAAAAATGTTTTCTTTTGTTTCCCTGAGCCATCCCACTTTACCCGTTCTTTGAACACAGAGTTCTGTATGTTTTTCAGATCAGACACTAACTCAACGTTTCTGAGAATTCCTTTAGTTGCTTAGACAATTTAGTATAATTCTCTGTCGTGTCTGTCCATTTTCCTGTCTTTCTGGGCTTGCATTGTCCAGGCTCCTGTGCCTCCTGTGCCTCCTGTGCGTGTGGGGGTAGGGGTGGGGGGAGGTGAGAGGGGGTGGGGTGGTGAGCACCTCTCAATTGGTTTCTTTGTGCTGAGTAGAAAGGCAGGTGTGAGCCATGATTGATGGCTGGTTTACATGGCGACAGGGAAAACCTGCTGGCTGTGCATTTTCTTTTCTGCCAGAGGCCCAATCCATTCCTTTCACCAGGACTTCCTTGTTAGAGAGCCCCTTTGAGCTGCTTCCCTTGGAATTTTTTATTACATTTTCAACAGTGAAATATGAACATATTTTTAAAAATGTATTAATTTGATTCAGATCCTGAGGGGAGAAACAATGACTGAAGTCTTGAGTAATACTTTTCTTTTTATCTCCATGTTTTGTTACTCATCAAACTGTGGTGTAAGCTAGTGGTTCTGGGGTGGTGGTGTGTATCACAGCGACGAGGGGAGCTTTAAAAAACACTTCCCTGATCCTCAGTTCCCCCACCCCACCTACCAGGGATGTCTATTCACAGTGGGTATGGGGAGAGCTCCTGGGGATCCGGGTAAATACAAACAAATCATCACTTTGCAGGCAGCTGGGATGCATGGCCCTAGATGAGAACTTCTGGTGGTAGTAGAGAGGGGCTATAACGAACAGTCTTGGTTCCTGTTCCACCACTGCCACCATATCCATCTGTCCTACAGATCTTTACTGAGCACCCACAATCTGCCAGGGTACTTTAAGCACTGAAGACACAGGACAGACACAATCGCGGTCTTCCTAAAGCTTATATTCCGGTTGGGGAGACAAATAACAAAGAATTCATAATACAGCTATTGCTGCTTGCCACAGAGAAAAAATATCTTGGACAATGCTTTTTATTCCTTTACCTCCCATCTCTCAGTTTATCCCACCTAGATTTCATTTCCATCTTTGTCTATTGTCTATTTATGGGCCTAACTCCCCCCAGTTCACTAAGTCTAGTGGAGACATTTTAGTCCTTGTCTTGCTTGGCCACTCTGTGATGTTCAGCACCAGGCCTTACTCAGTCTTTAGGTAAATATTGAAGTAAGGGTTGGACAAAATCCTTTGTATGTGTTTGTTTTTTAAATTCGTATAACCATAAGATGGGTAGCATTATTATTCTTATTTAAGAGATGGAGAAAATGAGGCACACGGAAGTTAACAAACTTGCCCAAGATCACAGAGCAAATAAATGGAAGCGTGGAGATTTTCTTCACCGTAAACTCTTTGCCTTTCCATCCTAGGTTTTTCTGTTCACCATCCCACTGTGTCTGATCATTCATTTTCTAACAGCTCCCCAGGCTTATCTTCCTCTGGCAGCCCTTTACATGTTGGTGTTCTACACTCACTCTCTCATCTTATACTCTCCCTGGGCAATATCGATTCCCCTGTTTTTCTCTATTGCCCATATCCCTGGTGACTCCCAAATTCATATCGCTGGGCCATACCTCTCTTTTGACTTTCCAGTGACCTAACTGGTGCATGCACTTAGATAGCTAGTGGACGCTTTTTCTTTTGTTGCTCATAAATGAGTGTTTACTATGTGCCAGGCACTATGTGGTTAAAGTGGATATTATAGCGAACGAGGCAGATGAGGTCTTTGGTTTACGGAGCTTATTGTCTTGCAGGGAAAGAAGACTGACTGCAAATATAACATGCCCCCACATGAGCTAACACTCTGTCTCGTCTTTATCTGCAAACTTGCTCAGCTTTCTACTTTCTTGGTTTTGGTAGATAATAAAACCTCAGAGTTGCCTTTAACTCCTCCTTCTTTCTCAGGCCCTATATCCAATTCTATCTCCTACTTCCTCTTGATTCTATTTCCTTCTCATCATCACCACAGCCTTGGGTTTGTTTCTCATCTGAAAAACTTAGGTGGCTTTTCGGTTGGCTTTTTTGTCTCCAGTTCTACATTCCTCTACTCCATTTTCTATACCAAGTTTTTCTAAAATGCAAACTTGATCATTCCCCTCCCCTCTTAACATCCTCTCATGGCCATCTATCCGGCCCTATCTCTTGGAGCGATAGGTCGTGTTTCGTGGGAGTCAATTCCATGTGGCTGACCCTGCCCCACCCTCTTCTTAAGCACTCCATGCTCCTGGCCACGGTGATTAGTTCCAGAATGGGCAAGGTGGTGCCAAGCAGAAATGTCGTACACAGCTGTTGGGAAGGCAATGGTCTCATTCTTACTGTGAAATCTGAGTTGTCTCTTTTCTTCCTCATGGAGAGTCTCTCCAAAGATGGAGGCAATGCATGGAAGGAAGCTGAGCTGACAATAAAGCCAAAACAGAGCTGCAGGGTGTTGTTTGGGCTCCTGGATTTAGTAGCACATGAAGCCAGTTTTACTGGTAGGCTTTACCAATTATAGGAGTCAATGTATTTCCTATGTTAGAATCCCAGTGCTTCTCATTGGTTATGTGACCTTGGGAAAATTACTTAACCTTTCTGTATTATCAGTTTCTTCATCTCTAAAATGGGCATAGTAGTATCAACACCTCACAGGGTTGTAATGAGGATTAAATGAGTTAGTTCATATGGAGAACTTAGAAAATTGCCTGGGACACAGTTAAGTACTCAGTAAGGGTTAACTATTACTGTTGTTATTATTATTTAACTGAGTTTGGACTTGGGTTTCTGTATTTGCCATTGAAAGAGTCCTGAGGAACACTGAATCCAAACCTGTAACCTGCTTACAAGACTGATTTCCTGCCTCCTTTCCAATAGCCCCCCTCACACCCCTGTGCCCTTGGCATGCTTCTATTGAATTTCCAAAGCTCCCCGAACATTCATGCTGCTTCAGGCCTTGTTTCCATGTATATATATATTTTTCTGCACGGAATGCTCTTCTCCATTCACCTGGCAAAGTCAGATAAGATGATTCTCAGCAGCAAGAAGAAACTAATTCAGGACATCCAGGAATTCTGGGCCTGATTATGCCATTGATTATTGCTGATTTCACGCTAAGTCTCATCAGTTTGGGTCCTTGCATTTAAAAAATGATTTCCTCTTCCTTCTATTTCAAAAGTACTTTTCTCTGAAAAGAATTCTATAGATCATGGACAGACAAGTATTCCTGACTCAGCTTAAATCTGCGATGAGGCCAAAACAAGGTGGCCAGCTCTCTCCACTTTCCATTGACAGAATGGAAGAGACATTTAAACCATAACAGGATCACTGGTTCCCCAGAGACCCACAACCTTCTGACTGGATAGTGAGACTAATAAATTGGATATTAAGAAGGATGCACTTCCTTCCTTAGATCTTAAGCCGGGATAAGCAAGATTCCTTCATACTTCTCAATTTCCACACCTACCTTTCTAAAATCTCAGAGTTCTAAAACCTGATAGCAGCCAAATTAACTTAACTAGATCTTTAAAAGCAAGGATAGTTCTGCATTGTCTCTAATGCCCCACCTAGGTCTCTAGACCATTTAAGAACAGTAATAAAATCAAGATGCTTTGTCCTTCTTTCAGTGGGAAGACGCTGTCTCTGGATCTGTACCCTTAAGGCTTTGTTTTATTGTTGGAGTCGAACAAATGTAAATAATTTAAAGCATCACTCCAATAGTATTTTTTTCATTTAAACTTTATTCTATGTAAATTTACCTCAGGCCTGGAAAGGTTTGGCTGAGTCTGAGGAGGAATGGCTGTGTTATTGCCAGAGTCAAGCCTGGCCAAGTTCTCCAGACACTGGCTAGCTCCTGGGTGGCAGAGTTTGGCTGAAAGACATGGATGCAAACAGAGCCACTTTTTCATTTGCTTGTGCTACTATTCGAATGAATACTATAAAGGGATCTAAATGCGAAAATGTTATATACCGGCAACAGACACATCCCCAAGTGAGTGCATATGGCCTAAATTAGACCACCTAAGTAGGCTGTGTGCAATACCTAGAAATTACAAGAAAAGAATTGGATAATGAGAGGCAGCAGTTTGTGAAGCCGGCCCACCGGCAGAGAGAGCTCAGTATTCCTAGAAGGGCTTCCTAGAGGGAGAAATGGAAGCACAGTGATATGAGTGAGATGTGCATCCCTAATTTTTCCCCTTCTGTCTCCTCCAATCCATTTTCTCCCAGCTTCTCTATAGGAACAATAGCACTTGACTCACAGCCCAGGACCCATCAGCCTACGAGGTCACACTCTCTTTGAAAACAGTGTCTTCTTTATTAATGTGTTTAAATAAAAAAGTACTACATAACCATTCTGCTTAATAAAACAATCCAAGAATAAATGATGGAAGTTAGTGATTTCTGCCCTTTTTGTTTTCTTCATTTCCCACACCTTCAGATTATACCTTCCATATATTTTTTTAAGATTTCTTTTTTTTTTTTTTTGGTAGAGCTGTTCTAGGTTCACAGCAAAATAGAGGAAGGTACATTTCTCATATGCACCCTGCCCCCACACATGCCTAGCCAATTCCACTATCAACATCCCCAACCCAGAGTGGTAACAACAATGGACGAACCTACGTTGACACATCGTTATCACCCAGAGTCCATTGGTTCACTCATATAGAGAAGCTGGGAGAAAATGGATTGGAGGAGACAGAAGGGAAAAATTAGGAATGCACATCTCGCTCATATCAGTTGTACATCCTGTGGTTTTGGACAAATGTATAATGACATGGATCCATCAATACTGTATCCTACAGATTTTTCACTGCCCTAAAAATCCTGTGCTTTACCTATTTATTTCTCCCCCTCGCAGCCTCCCTTAAACCCTGACAACCACTGATCTTTTTACTGTCTCTACCTTTCATACATTTTGTTGATACATATATGCATACATATATATGAGGAGGAAGATGATTGATAATTGTTTTTATAAGAACATTTACTACTCTATGGCTTACTTTTCTTACTTAATAGGACATTATGAACTTCTCTCTATGTTAATAGATATTATTTCATTTCTTAATTGCTGCATAATATTTTATATTAGGAACATACCATAATTTAATGAACTACTTCCTTATCAATAGGCATTTAACAATAAATGACACTGGCAATAAACATATCCTTGATATAAATATTTATGTGCTGGCACTTTTATTCTTATAGGATAAGAATATATATTTTTTTCAGAAGTGGTTTATTGGGTTTGTGTATTTTTTAAATTTAATAGACATTTCTAGTTTATTTCTCCAAAAGGTTGTAGCAATTCAAGCATTCCCAGAATATATGAAAGTGGAAATTTCCCCCAATTTTTGCTGATTCTGGATTTTCTTTTTTTTCATTTTTGCCAATCTAATGGGCAGAAAATAATGTCTTCTTTCAATTTATTTTAATTTTCTTGATTATGAGTAAGATTGAGCACCTTAACATGACTTTTTTATTTCTTTTGCTGTGAATTCTCTTATCCTTTGCCTATTGTATTGTGCTGATTTTTCTTACAAATTAAAAGAGATCTTTGACATTAGAGAGATTAACACTATGCCCAATATATACATTGTAAAATTTCCACCCAGACCATCATTGGTATTTTGACTTTGCCTATTTAATCTTTTAACAATAAAAAAATTTATTCAAATATGTTGGTGTTTTCCTTTATGGCTTCTAGATCTCCTCTCTTAGGAAAGTCTTTTCACTGCAATATTATGTAAGTATTCTTCTAAATTTTCTTTTAATACACAATTTTTCATCCAAATCTTAAATTCATTTAAATTTTTTTGGTGTATGATAAGAGCTGAGAATCTCTATTTTCTTCTACATGGATAGCCAACTATGTCAGCAGCATTAAATCAATAAATACTTTCCCATTGAGCTGATATGTCTCCTTTGTTGTAAATTGTTTCCTTTTATACTTGGATTTTTTAAACTCTTTATTCTATTTCACTTGTCTGAGCCAATACCATAATATTTTTATTATAATGACTTTATAAAATATTTGGTAAGACAAGTCTACTCTCATGATTTATGTATATATTTATTTATACTTATGTATATATTTATGTATTTTTTTTGTTAGTCTCAGACATTTATTCTCCCAGAGACGTTTATATTTATTTTATGTAGTTGCCAAAAATTAGGATTCTGGTTGGATTTGCATTAATTTAGAAAGGATGGATATGGTAAAGTTAAATATATATTTCTATTGAGAACATGATATATGTTTTCATCTGTTCCATGTATTTCAATAAGATTTCATAGTTTTCTTTAGTATTGGCCTTGTGTCTTTTTTAAGTTGATTTGTGAATGATTTAGTTTTCACTGATATTGCAAATGCATTGTCAAGTTAACTTCAAATGCCTTAATTATGCTGGCTTGACCTCTCATCCACATGACAAGATTCTAACCCTTCTCTAAGTCGTCCCGGGTTACTCGCAGGTACTCATTTGGGCTCTGTGCCTGGTCTGTCCTTGCAGTTATGGGAAGGCATCTGCCTTTTCCCTCAAAACTCCGGCTCTCCTTTGCTATTCCTCACCAGCTGGGAAACCTCCCTGTTGCCAAGACAAAGGACCATCATAAATACGACGATGCCTTTGCCCAGCTAACATCTCCAGGGGCCTCCAAAGGTTTCCATTTTCAAGGGGCCAGAGAGGTGCTGGGTCCCATGAGAGGCAGGTAGAATGGCTTTTTCTCTAACTCCAGGCCACTACTTCTCATCACCTGGTCCCACATGGCTCTGCTCCATCTCAGATTTCCCAGTCACACTTTCACAGGTCTATCAGCTTTCCGTCTTCAACCCTTGCCCAGAGCCTCTCCAGGTGGGCCTTCCTGCTGGATGGAGCACAGAGCTAGACAGCTCTTCTCTCAGCTCAAACCCATTTCTTCTCAGAATTAAAGTAACATAGTTTCTCCAAGGAGTAACTTTTCCTGTCTCACATCTGTAGATACTCAGGCATCTCTAAAGAGCTCCATTTCATCAGAAACTCATTTTGCTGCTTCATAAAAAACTAAAAGGCTCTCCTAGATCAGAGAAAAAACTGTTTCAGAGAGGTTTAATCCCCATCTACTGTAACAGTGAAAATAGAGTGAACGTTTAAATTTCGAAATTCGTAGATGCAAATTTTCCCAAAGAGCTCATATCCTCCCCTAAGCAGCCTCTGCCAGGAGGAAGTTTCTCTGGAGCACATAGCCTATGATGACAACTTGGTGGCAGAGGGCGGTCCACTTATTAGGGGCGACTGAGATTTTCTTCGTTATGCTTGATAATAATTAAATTTATTAAGGCTCTCACATACATTCTCTGATTCAGTCCTCATAGACAATCCTGTAAGATGGAATTAGTTTTCCCTCATTTTACTGATGAAGAAACTGAGGCTAAAAAAGGCTAAATGAGGCTAAATGAATTGTGCAGCTAGTAGTGAAAAGAATGGAATTCAAACTCAGCTATTACTCTATAGTCTGAGCCCTTAACTGTCTTAATGAATCCTTTGGGGTGGGAGAAATCGTACTATAAACTTTAGTTAATTTGAGTGCCCAGTTCGCCCACTTCCCCTGGAGTCCTGGCCCGAGGCCTTGAACAATTTCTAATGGTAAATCATGTTGTCTTCCATTTCTCCTTTTTATCAGATGACTTAGCTTACTTCTGACTATTTGTTATATGGTACTTATGTGTGGTCTAATTATCTCTATTTTACAGTCGAATACATGAAAGCTCAGAGGGCTTACAAAAGAAAGAGAGCAGGGTACAGATTATAATATTTACATTAAGAATGAAGGTATAGAATTGGTTTGCAACATCAATTATCACATTAAATTACGGTCAATCATTTCACTTGCTTTCATTTGACCTGTATTTAATTCGTAAATTTGTCTGTATCTAATTTCTTTGTCTTGTATTTAATTTATAAATTTATGTTGGTTTCTAATATTATAAGCTTAAGGAATTTACATCCAGTGTTAATTCTGTTCATAGTTAAGTAACATTATAATAAAAATAATTTACATCAACCCTGGGGGCTCCATGAAAATATTTCCATTTGTAAGGACATCACTTAGAGGGATACTGATAAATAGCTTCCCTTTCCATCCTCCTCACAGCCCTGTGAGGTGTGTATTTTCATCTTAGTTTATAAACTAAGAAACACAGGCTTGAACAGATACATGCCCAGCCCATGTGAGCAGATCTAGGAAGTAACAGGGCCAGATGAGAACCAGGATTTGAGTCAAAGTCTAGGGCTCTTTCCTGGAAACTTCTCCTTCTTAGCGAGACTGTTTCACATATTCAGTAGAAATGTTCTTTGTTAGATGTTATATGTCTCATCTTAGGACAATGAAATTCAACCTTATAGAGTTTAAAAATAATTCCTCTGAGAAACCTATTTCAGCAAGCCTGGCAAGGCAGTTGGCATTAGATTTTGTATAAAATCTAAAATTAGATTTTGTATAAAGGTTTAAAACAAAGCAGGCAGCGGGGTAGGGAGAGAGGGGTGAGGGTGAGAGTTAAGATTAGAGCCCAAGTATTCTCATCAGAAGAAAAAACAAAAGAAGTAGTTGGAAATAAGTCGGACAGATAAAGTTGCGAACCATATGATTTCACTCATATTTGGGATGTAAAATTGAAAGCAACAAATGAACATGACAAACAAGCAGAGATTCATGGACAGAGACTAAATAGTTTAGTGGTTACCAAAGGGAAAGGGGGAGGAGGAAGTAGATAGGAGTAGAGGGGAGTCAATCATATGATGATGGAAGGAAATTTAACTTTGGGTGGTTAAATGCAGTACATATATGACATATTATTGAATTGTATACTTGAAACCTATATAATTTTATTAACCAATGTTACTCCAATAAATTTAATTAAAAAATCAGTTGATAACAACAAGAAAAAGTCGTTGGAATAGCTCAAGCTTATGATCCTAGAAGTATGAAAGCTACTTCCATTTTTTAAAAAAGCCTAACATAAGGAAAGAAACACAGGATAACTTAAATATTAGGCTTCTTTGTTTTGGTTGTAATTTATATTAACTCAGTGAGGGTATCACTGGTTCGCTCATGCTGAGTAGAAATTCAATGAGAAGTTATACATAATTTGGGTTAATAAAGTTAGGAAAATAAATGCACTATTTACTAAATTTCATTTGTGAATAAAGAAAATCTTTAGAATCATTTATTTATTTAGCCAGTAATTGTTGCAAGCCGAGTATGGGGCAAGCAGTGGGTACAGAAGGGGCAAGCAGTAGGTACACACAGGTGGATAACGCATAGTCCCTGTCCTTAAGGTCATGTATGTGTATGGGGGTGGGGGTTGATGACATACAGAGCATTTGTAATTCAATGTGAAAATATGATGATAGAATAATGTATAGAGGATTCAAGGACCAGGAAGATCTCAAGAAAGAGAATTCTAACTTGGCCTTAGGGGAGACGTGAAGTCATTGGGTCAGAGAAGGCTTCCTCCAGCCATATGGAAATGAGCTGAATCTTACAGGATGAGTCAGAGAGGAGGGGGGTGAATTCTGGCTAGAGGGAACTGTGCCAGCAAAGGCCTGGAGGTGAGAAAACACACATTGGGTTGATAGGGAATTATAAGCAGTTTGGTGTTGCTGGTGCATAAACTGTGAAGCCAGGTTTGAGAAGTCAATAAGAGGCCACATATCAGAAGTCACTTATATAGGATAACTGTAACATTCATTATCCAAACTGGGACACTTCTGAGAATGAAAGGCAAACAATTTTAATAATCATGCCAGAATAGGTACAAACAGGTAAACCTGGACAAATGATCAGCCTGTTTACAAGCCAAGTCTCACAGCTTAGAATCCCTCACTGTATAGTGGGAAATCGCTGAAGGCTTTTCAACACAGAAGCAATATGACAAGACTTGATTTTTAAGTATAGTGAGTTCAAAGAGGAGAAGATAAAGGGAAGGCTCTATCCTCCAGATGTATTTATTCAAGAAATCTTGTTTGAGAGCTGCCACTTGTTGGCACTATACAGGGGCTAGGCATACAATATTAACAAAGCCAAACTGATTCCTGCCTTCAAAAAGTTTGCAGTTTAGTGGGAGAAGATTGTCGATAATCAAATAGTATGCAAATCATTGTAAAATTGCAAATGCGAAAATGCTATAAGGGAAGGTAACAGACGCTATAACAACATGTCAGAGGATGGAGAGGTCAGAAATGAGTAGTAGAATCTAAGTGACTGAAGAGAAGAGGGAAGAATATTCTGGAAAGAAACAAAAAGATATACAAAGACTCTGTAGTGAAAGATGTAGAATGCCTGATGATGCAGAAATAATTGAATAGAAATGTGTGTAATTAATGTGCAGCAAAATAGGCCTTCTATAATTATAGAGCAGTATGTGCTAATGTAGTCCTTTCCTAGCTGAATGGTGTAAGACACATGAACCTCAACTCTGAGTTCCTCCGACCTCTTCACTGTGAGTGGTTTACTGACAGCCCAACTTCTATGCCTCCTCGGAGTAATGAGAAGGCAATGGGTAGCAATATCTATTCTTTTCTACCTTTATTTTGTATTTTTCCTTCATACTGTTTGTTTGCTGACCCAGTAGTAAACAGACGTTAAACCAGTGAAAGAAACTGAGACAGATTCATCATCTTTTTTTGGTCTTCCAACCCAAACTTACCTTTTCTGACTGGCCTGACATGGGAAAGAGTACAGGCATTTGAAGGGACCGGAAGGCTGCAATGGAGAAAGCAAAAGAGTATGAAGACTAGTCCAAAGAGACAAACAGAGGCCAGACCAACTGGGCTTTGCATGCTCTGTTAAGGAATTGTGTTTATATCCTATGAACAATAGGAAGCCAATGATGGCTTCAAATCTTCAGTCAAAAATATTGTTCTAGAAAGAAGAGCTAAGCGATGGGTAAGAATGGAAGATTAGATACCAGTAAAGAGATTATCGTCATGGTCCAAGCCAAAGATGGTGGGTGATCTGTCCAAGGTTACAGGACAGAGATTATTTGTTGTCCACCAAATATTTGATTGTGCCTGTGTATTTCCCAGTCTACCTTGTAGTTTAATGAGTTCATGTGACTAGTTGTAGCTAGTGGCATCTGAGCAGATGGAAGTATGTCACTTCTGGGCAGAGGCAACAGGTGAATTGCCTCAGTCCCTCTCTTCCCTTGCTATGGTGACCTTGGAGAGTCTACGTTCAAGTGGCAGAGCTCCAAGATGGAGGAGGGATGTTTGATTTGTATTGAGTCAGAGTGAGAAATGAAGTTTTGTTGTGTTAAGACACTAAAGTTTGAGGATGTATTTTCTACTAAAGCATAGATTATCTTCTTTGATTAATATTAGTAGATAATAGAGACAGAGAGAAATGGATCGATTTAACTGAAAAGTGTTTTTGAAGCAATTTTGAAGCAACAGTCCTAGGAGATGGATTAGAGATGAAGCTGTGAGGAAGAGAGAGGTGTCAAGGATGACTCCTCAGTTTCTGGGTGAATATTTAAGTGGATAATGGCATCCATCACTGAGATGGACGAGTACGGGATTTCTAAAGATAGCTCAGATGCATTCACATCAATCTCCAGAAGGAACACAGAACAGTGGTAAGGATCACAAGACCCCTAGTCAATAAAACTGGTAGACTTTTAATAAATATTTATGACTAGTGACCATTGCTGCTAATTAGCTATTATCTTAGGCAATTTGCTTTATTTAGCAAGGGCCTGGTTATTTAAATGAATAAAAAATGATAGGAATCTGTATCTACTTTAGGGATTGTTTAATTTGAAGATCAAATAAAGTAATATCTGGTAACAGGATTAGAAATATTTCTTGGGACTAGTCATTTCCTGGAATATAACTAATGAATTACAACCTATTGTCAAGAATTCTTAGTAGTAGTTACCAAGGGGAACTTTGCTGTGTGGTAATCCACTGTGATGATCAGTTTTTATTTTTAACCCAGATTTCTCTCAACTTGAGTATTATATAAGTTATCAATTGCTACATAACAAATTACCCTCAAATTTAGCAAATAAATTTGCTAAATATTTATTTAACACTTATGTCACTTTCTGTGGGTCAGGAATCCAGTTGTGGCTTAGCTGGATGCCTATAGCTCAAGGTCTCTCATAAAGTTGCAGTTGAGGTCTTATCTGGAGCTACAAGCTCAACTAGGGGAACATCCATTTTCAAGTTAATTAATTCTGGTTGTAGAAAGACCTCAGAAGATCTACTTCCAAGGTCACTCACATAAGTGTCTCTGTAGGGCTGCCTTATAACATGAAATCCTGTTTCCACCAAAGTGAGCAATCTGAGAGAGAGAGAGAGAGAGAGAGAGACATCCAAGACAGAAGACACAGTATTTGTATAAGCTATTCATTGAAATGATATCTCATTACTTCTGCATTATTCTATTCATTAGAAGCGAGTCAATAAATTCAAAGGAAGGGGATTATACAAGGGCCTGAATAACAGAAGATAGAGATTACTGGGGACCATGTTAGAAGCTTTCTATCACTCTAGTGACTTGGCTTATACAGGGGAAAGGATTTGTCAACCTATTTGGCTAGGAAGAAGTGCTATTCTTTTAATTGTATCAAAGAAAACCTTTTAGGAGCCACCAAAATTATGTAAATCTCAGGAGACTTATATAAATTCTTGGCTCAGTGATATTTTGTCCAGTTTATTTTGGGCTAAGCTCTCCAGAGATTAGACAGTTTGAGTTTTCCTACCAAAACCTAGGGACCCACAGACCACAATTTACCATATTCCTAGAATTTTTTACTTCATGATGTTAAATTGGTGGTACCCAGAGTCGTGCCCAGGAGCTTGACACTGAAAGGTTCTGTGAGATCCCAGAAACTTGCCCCTGGCTGAATGGGGTGGGCCCAAAGCCTTCCCTTCTGATTGGCAAATCCTTTTGCTGAAAAGGGACTGGGATACGAACAAAGAATTTTTTGCTTTCTCTTTCTCTTTTTTAAAACAAAAAAAAAATTTGCTACGACCCATCTCTGTTTTTTCTTTTTCTTTTTGCAATGCATATTGCAACTGGTTATAAGCATTTGGATTCCAGAGAGTAATATAGCCTAAAGGAGAGTCTCAGTTCTACCTCTTAGTAGTTGTGTAATCTTAGCTTAAGCTTTTGGCAACAAAGAGAAACCGTCAGTGTTTACCACATAGGGTCATTATGAGGAGTAAGTTAATGTGCGAAAAGCACTCAGAGTACCTGGCTTACGAAAGGCACTTAAAAAGGTTCAGTATTATTATTCTAACTCTTCTTGTCCCCAGAATCTTATTCTGTCTGAGATGCCATAAAGCACTGCAGGCAAAGCTGTGATAGAGTAGAACAAAAGCAATGATTCCTCCTCCATCCTTACAGTCCTTACATCCTGTTTGCCCTCATCACCCACACACTTCATCAGTTTCCCTTCTTCCTCCACCTTCTTCTTTTTCTCTTTCTTGTTTTACTCTTTAAAAACAACAACAACAACAACAAAATAAAAAATCTATAGTTCTCTTTGTTCGTATGTCATAGAATCACTAACTTCTCACTTTCTACCAACAACCTAATTGCATTTCCCCTGACATGTTTGATACACTATATTTATGTTTTGAGCCAGTGGAAAGCAGTTACTGTTTTCAGAACAGCCAAAGACCCCTTCTTCCTGATTTCTCAATACACACTCCAAATTCTATTTAGAAAAAGAAGTACTCATTATAAAACTTGTTCTCCTAATAAGTTGGTAATTCATCAGCCACCTTGATGAACCAACTGGAAAATCCTTTAAATGTCACTACTTCACCAGGTAATGTGACCCACTGGGGCTTGTGTGGTGGCACCTCAAACTGGGGCCAAGCACATTTCCTGCTCAAAATCCACTCTCCTGAAACTCTTGAACACATCCGTTTCCAAAATTAGAGAGAACATCTAGCGGAACAGCTTGGCAGGTTGTAAAGAAAGGGATGAATGTTTCCCAAGGAGAAATTTCTAGGACACCAAGCCACAGAATAGGAGAAAATAGGACAAATATAACAGTCCTATTAAATTGAGAGTTCACTCCCTCTCGCTTTAAGGCCTCCTGTAGAAATTGTTGTTGTAAAAACATGTGAAACAAACAGTAAATAAGATCAATGACTTTACTATATTGAAGAGAATCCAATCCTCACTTCAAGACTTTACAAAAATGATTAATAAACATTTATCATGATTTTTAAGGCATAAAATTTAATGTTCTTTCTACTCTAGGTTTCTGTCAAGCTCAACTATAGTGGATGCTGTGATGTGACACTCAGATTCTCCCTTCAGGGCAGCACTGGCTCTTGCTCCTCCTGACTGCTCACTGTTGAGTGAGGAATTACGCTCAGTGAAATGGAGATGCCTCATCCAAAGTTATGTGCCCTCCCTGTGGGTAGCCTGCAATCCAATGGCCAGTTAGTTGATGTAGGGGCACAAAGAATTGCCCACTTAGTTCAATTCCCAGCTACTCTGTGGGGTCATCCCTTCAGAGTGCCCTGAAGGCAGAGCTGAGGCTTCTGTTGTAACTGAATTGTGGTTCAACTTCTCCCTCCGTCTGTTTCTGCAGCACTTCCTTCCTCTGCGATGCCGTCAAAGCTCCCGCTTGCTAATCTCTGCCTCACGGTCTGGTCTGTTCCCCAGGAAATACAACCTAACACTCCTATATTCTACTATAGTTAATGAATAAAAAAATTTACTATGTGTTCAGAACCTGTGCTGACAACATTCATTCATTCGTTATTTCATTTAATCCTTAGAACAACCCTATGAAGTAGTATTTTTACCCCTGTTTTACAGTTGAGGAAACGGAGGCTCAGACAAGTTTAGCAAATTGCCCGAGGTAGAATAGCTACTAAGCAGCAGAATGAGAACTCAAATCTAAGTGAGGACTAAGTGCATCACATCTTCAAATTCCTTACATGGTTCTTGGCAAGGAGAGGTAACAATCATTATTATTATAAGGCAATCCTAACCAGAGATTTTTAGCAAGCTGAACCATTTGCCAAGAGTTAGAACCAGCTCACACAATGTATAAATTTAAACCCTAGAGTTTATCCTAGAATATCTGAGAAATGTGTAGGCAATGGTCAAGTGGGGTGATTGCATTATAGGTAATAATAGAGCCAGCTGTTTATCTTGTCACAGAGGCATGTGGGTTGCTTAGGGAATAAAAAGGTTGCTGCTGGAAATGTAATATCTTGAAAAGCAGCTAGACTTTAAAAAACAACCTGATTCAATTGAGTGGCATTCTCCCCAGTCCCTGGCACAGCATTTTGCACTGAGTGTGGGCTTCGATCAATGTTTATTAACTGCTTGCATCTGGTTGCTGGCAAAATTCACTTGCCCAGTTCAGAGGCAAATAATGAATATTTCTGTTAATTATAATAATAAATATTTTGTAAGCATCAACATAATGTTCAGTGCTTTATTTATTTCATGCAAAATTGGGAGCTATGTTACATTTAGAAGCTCAATTTGAGCATTTCTTGTTGAATTTTAACAAAATAGGGAGCCCATATTTAAACTGATGCTGCTGATGTGAGAAAAACACTTTATACCTGATATAGAGAAGTGAATAAGGAATTTCTCATAGCTGGAGTCCACCTTTTAATGGCCTTGATGGATATAGGCATAGATCCTTGAAATGACTGCTAGGTCCAGAGTCAGTGTGCCTGACAGGTTTCTCTGCATGACTAGATTAAACTAGATTAATTTCCAGTACTTCTGCTGATGTTTTCTGGTTGGAATTAGTCAATGAAAATCAAGCAGCTTATTGGGTTTTTGCCTTAGTGCCAACAACATTCTACTATTGCGAGGGAGAGAATCAAGAAGGAGCTATGATCCCGTGTTCCAAGATCTTAGTAGATCATTTGTATGGGAAACAATTAGAAAATAATATGGATACTGGGTAATCATGCATATATTTTGTGACACAGGTGATAAGAACTTATATTATTTTACAGATAGGAGAGAATAACTTGGCACAAAGGTATCCGGAGGATACCTGTGATGCCTCCACCATTCACACAATTCATTCATTTGTTCAACAAGGTTTTATCAAACACCTTCTATTTTTCAGGACCTGTGCTAATTAATGGAAATTCTGAGAGTAACCACAATCTCTGCTTTCCAGTGGCTCACAGCTTAGGGTAGAAAGACAGATTAAAAGGAAATAACTATAAGTAGGGTGTTCTCACATCCAGCCTTTTCTGTTTAATATGAATTGGGCTGCTCTCCTCAGCTCTATGCTATGAGTTGAGTTTATATTCTTCCCATATCTTATGGTTCATGAGGAGAGAGCAAATTTCAAATGGCTGTCTTCTTTCCCTTCCTTCCTTCCTTCCTTCCTTCCTTCCTTCCTTCCTTCCTTCCTCCTTCCTTCCTTCCTTCTTCCTTCCTTCCTTCCTTCCTTTCTTTCTTCCTTTCTTCCTTTCTTTCTCTCTTTCATATTTATAGAGAAGCCAGCAGTCACTGTGCTAAACACTAGAGATAGATTAAAAAGATAAATATCACAGTATCTCTGCCTCTGAGGCTCTCACAGGAGTGCTTTCATGTAAACTATAATTACAATAATAAATGATAAAGGGCATATGGATGAGTGTACTAATGCTCAAAAATCCCAGAAGAGTGACCACCTCTGGGGTAGTGGAGAAGACTGCACAGAAAAGCTGGCACTTGAGATGGGGCTGGAAGGATGAGGAAGAGTTTGCCAGGAAGAGAGATATCAGGAGAGGAATCCAGGCCAGGGTATGAAGACATGAAAATTATACCCAAAGGTATAAAACCCTTGAATCAGTTTAAAATTGATCTTTCTTTAGTTTCCTGATATTTGAGCTCCTTCTCTTAACTTTTCCGGTTCCCAGACCCAGAATTCTTGAGTTCAGTTCCACAAGTTTCCTACCTATATAATGAGGTGTTGATTGAGACAGTTTCTCAGATCTTTCCAGCTAAAATACTCCGTGAACCTATAATTCCATGATTTTATTCCAGCTCCTATTCTTCCAGATAAGTAATTCCTTTTGCTCCCAACTCATCATTTCCCTTCTCTTTTTCTTACCTCTTCTTTTACATAGGTTCTTTGTTCACATGCCATTTCTACATTCAAACAGGGTCAACCTGTTTGTTGCCTATTGGTTTCTATCTACCCTGCCCATCTCTAAGAGATTATTTGCTCAATGCAAATGGACATTTTTAGAGCATTAACTTTGAGATGAATTTTTCCAAAGGTCAAGATGTAGGAGAGTGAACACACCTCTGCCAAAGATTTTTGGCAATGCCAAGTTATCAGTTAATTGGACATATGTTTAGCCTTTCCCATGAGCTAGTAGTGTGCTAAGCACAGAAGAGTATATAGAGAAGAATAAGAAAGAACACTTTTTATTAAGACCTACAGTCTCATAAGGGTAGAATGTAAGTATACAATGACTTAGATCACAGCTCATTTAATGCAAATATAACTTGGACAGGAGTAGAAAACTGCAGAGAAATGTATGTATCAGAAATTATTTTAAGTGTGTTTTCCACATGGTAATGGTTTTTGTTTGTTTGTTTTATTTTTTTAATTAGATGACTGGCAATCATGATATTTTGATGGGTGCAAGAGAGAAGGAAAGTTCTCTCAAACTTTTCTACTCAATATAAAGAAGAGGAAATAGGAATAATAGGGAGGAGGGGAAATCCATTAGGAGTAGAAACCACTTGTTCCTTTAGCGAAAGGTCCTGGAAAGAAGATGAGCATCCAAATAAGCGTGGCAATACCCTGTCATGTGCCTATCATGTTGAGATTTAACCACATGTTTTAACATAGGCTGTCTCATAGGTTTCATACCTTAGCCGATGATGTCATCACCTCCAGACCACAGGCTGCTGAATTGCATTGACGAATATTTCTTGAATTGTGTCCTACTTTCCATTTTCATTGTCCTATCTGAGGTTAGATGTTTTTCTCCTCTGGATTTTTATAAAAACTAGGCTTCTCTGTTTGCTTCTGCTCCATCATTCACTCTGCTCTAGATAGAACTTTCTAGAGGGCCTATCTGACTCTAGTTTTCTACTAATCAAGAATATGTATGGCCTCCCAATGCCTACAGAAGAGAAATTTAGACTCCTTGGCCTGGCAATCAGACTCTCTATAGTTTGGCTTTTACCTTTTCATTTTTTTTGCTGAACTTCTTCATCTGCCTGTGTTTAAACTGAATGACATACAGTTTTCTGAGCATGATCTTTTCCCTTGTACCTCTAGGTCTTTGTTAACTTAGTTCCTTTCATTGCGCTATTCCTCTTTTCCATTTCCACCTTACAAAGACTTACTGTCTTAATTATAAGGATCCAAGGGCAGGAGGACTCCTGGGCCTCAGAGAGTAACCTGTGAGCCTCTCAAACCAGGCTATTAGGTACACAGCCCAGGCTTTTAACAAACAAGAGCTAATGTGTTTATAAGTGTATGATAAATTCATTTGAATTGATGGGGTTCTGCCCTTGGCATAGAAAGTGACTCAAAGAGGCTTCCTGTTGTCTGCATCATGAGCCAAAGGGTTAGCTTAGCATTCCTGAGAAGGCAAGCACAGGGACTGGCTTCTTCTGCCCAACCCAAGGTCTCACCACTCTTCCTCTGGTAAGGTGAGGAATTTCAGTCCTTAGCAGTAATTAACTCAAGCTTAAACCCATTACAAAACAACAAATGTCAGATAGTTTGATGTCGATAAACATTATAGTTTTCTCCGAAGTTCATCTGGTTTATGAATATGTTAGGTAGCCTTTAAAAAGAGAAAAATATAGTTCTTCTTGAAGTGTTCATTCATTCGTTTAACCAATATTTACTGATCACATGTATGTCAGGCACTTTATGTAAGACATACTATCTATCCTCCCAAAACAGATTTCCTGTGACCTTAAGGAATAGCTGACCCTAGTACAGAATTATCCCATCTAGCCAGAGGTGCTGACACTATAATGGAGAAGAATCATAGATTGCCCCTTCTATCCCAGTCTCCTTTTCCCGCAATTTCTGCACATTCTTATCATTTAGGCCACAAGTGGATGACATGGGTTGCACAAATATTCTTCTTTTTCCCTATTATATAATTAACCATTTCTCCTTTAGCTAATCAGGGTCAATTAAACTTGTCAATATGAGGATTCCTCTCCTGCTGGTCTATGGACACAAAGAGTCTAAAAATACTCTGGTGGCAGTAGGAACTTGTAGTTCAATGGGACCCTTGTTGGATCTGCTGCAAGAGTATGCCCCCTTTGGGGACCAGGGCCTCCAATCCTGTAGAATCCAGGGTTGCAAAAATGGGAAGGACAAAATCCCCAAGTGGATTATAGGGAGTGATGATAAGTAGGTCACTCTTATTTTCATCTCTTGGTTCCCAGACCCATGCTTATTCCAACTAGGGCCATGGCATCATATCTGATTTAATGCACAGACTACATCCTGAAGGATAGCACCTCACTCCCCCTACCACTTGCATTAGTCCAGGTCTTTCTACATGCAGATGCCAAGCTGGGATGAGCTACTGGGAGAAGAAGGGGGAGAAAAGTCTTAGACTGCAGTGCAGTTCTAAGAAAATTTTAGAAAGGTCAACAGGAAGTCCTGCATTTCTCAGGAATAGGTGGCCTTAATATCCCTGCTGTGCACAATCATTGGTTGGGGACAGCCTGTGTGAAGGGCAGCCTGTGGGGACCACAGTTACCCAATGTGGGATGTGACCAGTGGGGGGTGGGGGGACATCTGGAAATTATACTCCCACAGTAGGAAAGCTGAGAGGTGAGTGGTACATTTTTGCAGGCACGACAACGCTATTCGAAGCACTTGGGACACAGGAGTGAGCAAGAGAGACATGGTCTCTGCCTAATGGAGAATACAGTCTAGTGGGGGAGAGTTAAGCAATCACAACTCAGTGTGACAAGTGCCATGAAGCATAGAGGCAAGGAGGGTTGGGGGAAGCAGCGCTCAGGGATGGCTTCCTGGGGGCCATCTAGTAAGGCAGAAAGAACCCAGACTGCATGAATTTGAATCCAAACTTCCCTACTTTCAAGTTCTGTCCTTGGGCAAGCTTGTAATCTCTCTATGCCTCAGATTCCTCATCTATAAAGTGGGGAGAGTGTAGTACCCACCTTGTAAGAAGTTTGTGGTGATGAAATCCCATAATATAGACCACTTAGAAGAGTGTTAGCACATAGTGCCCTAACATGTTACTTGTTATAGCTCTGAGGTTGGAGATGTGGGTTGGCCAGTTCACCAGTGGGCCTGGTTTGCTGAACTCATCTCTATTCACTTTCTGGGAGGCAGAAAGCAGCGATGTGTGCCTGCAGGGACTAGTTAGCTGTCCAGTGGCCTCAGGCATTGGCAGGGCTGGTGCCCCTAATCTGCTGGGAGAAGGGAGATAGAAAAGCTACTCTGGCCCTGGGTCTGAGAGTTCTTGTTCTATCTGGGCCTTATCAATGCCCTCTCTTCTCTTCCAGTGATGTCACTTTCCACGAGCTCTTGGAGAAGGTTCATGGCAGTGTCTCCCAAAGTGCTGGGACTGTGAGGCAGCAGAATGTTGTCCTTTCCCAACCAGAATGGTCTTGCCTCCTCCTGCACCAATCGCTCCATGCAGGGGGCATCCAGGCTGACTCCTCTGTTAGAACCTGAAAGTGATGACAAAGCTGCCGTAGACCTATGCTCAGTCAGTTTCTCACTGACAAGGGTCAGCTTCTCTTCCCAGAATGAAGGGTTGGGTGTTTCTCACCTGTATATGTAGCTCTTGGGACCTGCAGACCTGTAGGCCCTTTTGGTTTTATCTCTTTTTCTCTCTCTTGTTGTTCAAAGTTTGCCTTGTCCACACTTGTCTGGCAGCTTCCATATCTGCCCCAGATTTCAAGTCCAGATTTGTTCATCTCCCTTCGTGATCTGTGAGGTCTGGGAGACTTGCAGCATTACCTTTTTTTTTTCCTTTAACTTTTTAATAACTAATTTGGAAGAATTTTCTCTCTGTTAGCTTCTGATATTAGAGAGTAGCCCAGAGATCCATTAGGTTGGAGTTTCTGGCCCCCCATGTGTCTAAGCACCACTGATAAAATATATGTGACTGGACTTTTCTTTTTTTTTTTATCAAGGACCAATTTAGAATAAGAAGCAGGTGAACAAAATATCATTTTACTTAAACTATGACCTGAAATGTGAATAACTGATATTTTCTCTTGTTCACTCTGCAGAGCTCAGGTTGTTAGAACTACTGAGCCCTCTTACATTGTTTAGAATCTTCATAGGAATTGGGAGAAGTTACAGATGATGATATGGTGCCTGCTACTTCCTGGGGGCTGGAGGAAGGAGAAGAGGGCAAAGGGAACTTCTACTTACTGAGCATCTGCAACGGACCAACAACTCTGCCAGAAAGTTTATATTTAGTCTTCCTTAATCCTCATAACTTCCCTTTGAGGTGTATACTTTGACATCTGTTTAATGTAGAAGCAAATAGAGAGTCAAGAAGACTATACAACTTGCTCATTATCCCATAGGTAGAAAGAGGCAGATTTGGTATTTGCACTGTAAAGTCCCTCTATGCTCTTTTCCCTAATGCATCCAGTTGATTTTATTCCTTCTGCCCCACCACCTCTATTCTACTTGTGGTCATCTAGTCCTAAACCTTTTATCTTTGTTCTTATCCTCATGTCCAATTGCCAAGTCCTGGCATTTCTTCTTTCTGTTTCTTGTATCCATCCTACCCTTTCTGGCACCATGTTGGTTCAGGCTTTTCTCTCGAAAGAACTATAATAATGGCTTATGCAGCCACCCTTTCTTCAGCCTCTGTCTTTGCAATCTACACTATAAAATAATCTTCTTAAAATTGTATTCTGAACTGATTGCCCCTCTCTATGTCCCAAACCCTTCAGTGCTCTTTTCTGCCAATGACATACAACTCAAAACCTTAGCCTGACATTTAAGATCCTCTCTCACCCCTTCTTTCCAGTCTCCCTTGATATTTCCCAACACAGAATCTCTGCTGCATGTAAAGAGGCCTACCCACCATCTTTAGAGCACACCAAAAACATTCCTGTCTCATGGCCTCTGACTGTGCATTTCCTCTTTTAACAATATGCTTCAATGTCCTTTCTTACTAAAAGTCACCCCAAATCCCAGCCACTGGTAGAAATGTTCTCACCCTATTTGGAAGCCTCTGTGTACTTACAGGTCTGCACTAAGCAAAGACTACTGATAAGGTTGGCTTCCTTTTTACAGCTAAGACCTTCTTCCAAGACATGGTATGTATATGAATGTGAGGACTTGAATTTCTTCTCAACTCCCTTTCTTCAACTGTGTCTGTCATAAAAACCAGGTGCTCACTCAAAATGAATTAGTTACTTATGAGACTCAACAAGCAATACTTTAGAAGACGTCGTGGCTACACATCTAACCGGCTAATGCTGGAGGCCAGGATCAGTAGGAAGTGACAGCCTTGTTCTGTACCTTGGACCGGAAGAAGCGTCTTCTTGAATGGCTGCAGTAACACCTAAGTGGTCTCCTTCCATCCAGCCTCTTCCCACCAAGCCATCCCAACATGGCTGGGTATCTTCTGAAAATGCGGGTTTGACCCTCTTGTTCTTTGCTTCTGCTGCTCTTTTCATCCTCTTTGCTGACTGTTCTTTATTCCTTTCCTTCTACTCTTCTCATGCCTTCTAAAATGCTACTTTAGGGAGGAGGACAAGATCTGGCATGATCAGGCCTTTGGAAAGTCACATTCCAGGTCCTTTTAACCAAGACAGCTGTCCTGACATATCCAAAGAGTTAGTGTAGTCCCCAGAGAGTGTGGGCTAAACTCCAGCTTTGCTGGGCAAGGAGTGTCTGCTTCCGAGAAGACTCAGAGGAGTGATTGCAGAGTGCTGCTGAGTTTTGATCTTGTGCATGCTCTTTTCTTTTTTCTATCAGCCTACAGAGATCAGTGGCCTCCCACAAACATTTCTCATAAGGAGATAATGCATGAAAACCTAAGGCAGAGATGATGCAGACCAAATACTATGGGTTGCACTTAAATATTTGTTAATTTTGTTTTCTGGTTCCTGGACCTATTTCTTTCTGCCTCTAGCCTTAGCCCTAGGCCTGGGCTACAAGGTGACTATTTATCATTATAATAATTCATCAAGTCCCCTGAGTATACCTGATGCAAATTTATACACGTGAATAGGGCCCATCACTGTAATAGTAACTGACATTTGGACTGTATGCTCTAAATTACAAAGCACTTTCATGTATATTGTTACATACATCAATCCATGTATGTAACATCAATCTATGTATGTAACAATATACATGAAAGTGCTTTGTAATTTAGAGCATACAGTCCAATCCATACATCAACTCTGTGCAGCAGGCCTTATGGTACCTAGTTTACAAATTTGGAAACTGAGGCAAAGAGTAGGGAAAGAGAGCTCAAAGTTATTTAAGCGCTTATTACGTGTTAGGCACATAATTCTTCTCAACTCATTTTAAGAGACTAGTATTACCTTGATACCAAAGTCAGACAAAAACAGCACAAAAAAGTAAACTACACACTAATATCTCTCCTGAACTTAGATACAAAATTCCTCAAGAAAATATAAGCAATTTGAATCGACCAATGCATAAAAAGAATTATACACATTGACTAAGTGGAATTTATCCCAGGTATGCAAGACTGATTAAGCATTTGAAAATCAATCAATATAATTCACCATATCAGTAGGCTAAAGAAGAAGAATCATATGGTTATATCAAATTGACACGGAAAAGCATTTAATAAAATCTAGTACACATTCATGATAACAACAACAACAACAACAACAACAACAACAACAACAAACAAGAACCTCTCAGCAAGCGAGAAATAGAAAGAACTTCCTCCACTTGAAAAAATAATCTACAAAAAACCCTAGAGCTAACATCATACATTATAGTGAAAGACTGAATGCTTTCTTCCTAAGATTGAGGAACAAAGTAAAGATGTTTCTTATCCTTCTTATATAGTTAGAGCAATAAGACAAGAAAAAGAAATAAAGGGCATTCAGGTTGGAAAAGAAGAGATAAAACTGTATTTACAAATGACATGAGAAAATGACAAATGACTAAGCAGATTTGAAGAACTCTAGAACTAATAAGCAAGTTCAGCAAGGTCGTGTGATACAACATCAATGAGCAAAAATCAATCACATTTCTGTATACTAGCAATGAACGTGAGGAAACCGATATTAAAAACGCCATACCATTTATAATTGTTCAAGAAATGAAATATTTTAGATAAAAACATATCATTACCACATGCTACTACTCTGGGCTACCATGCTCAGACTGGACATGCACCACACCCTTCTGCACAACATCTGAACTGAAAATCCACCCAAAGACGATGTCTAACTCACCTTACAACTGGAGCATCCCTATCTACATGTTGCACTCCTAGAACCACTGAGTGCCAGGAGTATCAAGGTTCTACTGTATTTTAGCATTTAGACACAGTTCCAACTGCTTGGATGGGAAAAGCCAGCATCTTCTGCAGCAACTGACTTTATTCCTGGTTTTACAGTGGTTTTTGTTTCTAACTCTTTTATCAAGGTATAATTTACATACCATAAAATCCAGCCATTATAAGTCTACAGTTCAATGATTTTAGCAAATTTAGAGAGTTGTATAATCATCAGCAGTTTGAGAACATGGCCATTATCCCCCAAAGATCTTATTGTGCATGTTTATAAGTTATTCCCTTTCCCACCTCCTCTCTTAAGCAATCACTGATTTGCATTCTGACTCTAAATTTGCCTTTTCTAGAATTTCAGAAAAATGCAATCACACATATGTTGTCTTTTGCCTTGGCTTTCTTTAACTTAACATCCTCTTTTCTAGGTTTATCCATGTTGTGCATATATAGTAGTTTGCTCCTTTTAATTGTGGAATAGTATTCCATTGCATAGATATGCCATATTTTATCAATTCACCAGTCGATGGATATTTTTCACTATAATGAATATTGCTATTATGAACACTCACATGCATACTTTTGTGCGAACATATATTTTCAATGGCTCTTTGAAAGTCATAAGAATGGAATTAGTGGATTTTATTGTAAGCACTTATTTAACTTTTTAAGAAACTGCAAAACTGTTTTGTAAAGAGTCTATACTTCTATTTTTTCAAAAATAAACATTTCAAAAAAGAAAACAAAAATGTTTCTCAATTCTACCACTTGTGAAACCCCAGCTAACATTTACTTTAGGTGAAAAGTATACGTATTGTAAGAATTTAAAAAGTTCAAAAGGATTTAAAAAAATACTTTCTTTTATCTCTAGGCCATCCCCCTAAGATAACCACCATTAACTATTTTTTATTTATCCAGAAAAATTTTATGCATACATCAATAGCTTTTTGATATATGGGTCTAGTGACTCAAAGGAACCATCATACATATTGCTTTGCAATTTTTCAATTAGTAATATATTTTGGAGGTCTTTCCATATCAGCATATATTGCCCCACCTTTTTTTTTCATTTTTAACAGATTTATTGAGCTATCATTGACATATAAGAAACTGTACATATTTAAAATATATAATTTTCTAAGTTTTAAAATGTGTATACACTCATGAAATCATCATGAGATCAAGTTAACGAATGTATCACTCTCCAAAAGTTTCTTCATGCCTCTTTTGCAGTCCTTCTCTCTCACTTCTTTGCATCTTTTCCCCTTCTACAAGCAACCATTGATATACTTTCTGTCACCATACTTCTGTCTAGAATTTTATATTAATACAATCATACATTATACACTTTCTTTTTCTTTTTTTATTTTTTCATCTAGAATACTTCTTTTGAAATTCATCAATATATGTCAGCAGTTCCTTGTTTTCTGTTGCTGATGGTATACCATTTTACTGTTATGCCACGTTTATCCTTCACCCATTGATGGATGTTTGGATTTCTAGGTTTTGAGTATTAGAAATAAAATTCCTATGAACATTTGTGTACAAACCTTTACATGAACGTATGTCTTGGGTAAGTTCCTAGTAGAATGGTTGGTATATATGTTAAATGTATGTTTTTTTGGTATGTTTAACTTCCAAACTACTTTCCAAAGTAGGGTTCCATTTTCCATTTCCACTAGCAGTGTATGAGAGTTCAAGTTGCTCTACATCCTGTTTATATTCCTAGAAATCTGGTTTGATTCTTTTTTATATTTTCGATGTCTTCAACATTTTAAAAATATGGACAATTATAATTGTTTTAATGTTTTTATCTGATAATTCTCGCATCTGTTTTAGTTTTGAGTCTGTTGCAATTTTTCTCCTTATAATGGGTTATATTTTTCTTCATCTTTACATGCCTGGTAATCTTTGGTTAAATACCAGACATTGTAAATTTCATCTTAATGGATGCTGCATATTTTGTATTTCTATAAACTTTTTTGAGCTTTGTTCTAGAAAATAGTTGAATTACTTGGAGATCTTTGATCCATTTGAGCCTTGCTTTTAAGATTGTCAGGAGGGACCAAAGCCATGTTTACTTTAGGGTGAAATGTTCTGTCACTACTGCAAACTCCTTCTTGAATACTCTATCCAATGTCCTGTGAGTTACAAGATTTTCCAGTCTGGTTGGTGGGCACAGATACTATTCTCAGCTCTGTGTGAGTTCTGTATACTATTTCCTCTAATACTTTTGCATGGTTCTATCCTCAGCCTTGGATGGTTTCTTTATCCACATTTGCCAATCAGTACACTGCTGAATATTTGAGGGGATACTTCTGCTGATTTTCCAGAGTTTTCTCTCTGCACAGCTCTCTACTTTCTTGTACTCTGTGCTGAGAACTCTAACTGCTTTGGTCTCCCTAGATTCTCAGTTTCATCTCTTTGACACAGGTATCCAATATTATGTTCCCTATTGTTAGATGTTCCCTATTGTTAGATGTTTGGGTTAGTTTTATTGTTAGTCTCTTATAAACTGCAACCAAGAGTATCCTCATACATAAATATTAACAGATTCTTGTACATATAACCATACCATAGGGTCATTCCTAGCAGGAATGTTACTAGCTGAATGGATATATGCCTGTAAAAATTTAGCATTATAAGAGATAATACTAAATTATCTTCCAGAAGATTTCACCAACTTAAACTTTATGGAAAGTACCTAAAAATGACTTTTGGATAACATCCTTGCCAGCAAGGAGTATTATTAAACTTAAGATTTTTGCCAATCAGATAGGTGAAAAAAATGGTATTTTACTGTTGTTTTAATTTGCATTTCTTTAGTCATGAGTAAAGCTTAGCATCTCTTTACATGTTTGTTGGCTGGTTTCCCCATTTCCACCCAGATAATGCTCTGGACAGACGACTCATAGGCACATCTTCTTTGCAACAACTTGCAGTTCATTCTCTAAATGATGGCTCATCTCCTTCAGCTACACACAAACAGTATATTTCCTATTTCTAGGGATTCCTAGATTCTGAGTTCTGTGCCCTCAGTCTCGAAGGTAATGACACTGCTTCTAAACTAATCTGTGGATCACTGCCATGGTACAAATTATTGCAATTATCAACTTCAGGTGGCTACAAGGCAGCAAAGTTTCTCTATGGTTGCCTCAAGAGATAGACCTTTTGAATGTCTAAAAATCAGCCATGTAGCTGACCTCCAGCCTTCTGAGACAGAGCTCATGGTAGTGATGACCACAAATACTGCCATTATTACTGAAAATCCAATTCAGGCTGAAGCCCTGTCATGTCAAATAATTTAGAACTTTAGTAGCATCCTGGCCTGGTGGCTGAAGAGATTGGTAGGAAAGGACCCTGAATTCTGTCCGTTTTGGATCCATGGCAGTCTGACTATCATGTCTGAAACTTCTAGAGTTAGCATCAGCTTTGTTTTGAATGCTATAGCTATGCTCATTAGGATGAAAGGAAAAACTGGGGTCCAGGAAGCAAGGAAGGGAGGTTGGATTAAATGACTCAACACACTCTCTGAGTTAACATTAGATAAACCCCCATCACCTTCCAGATCTGCAGCAAACTCCTGGAATTCAAGAATTCTGGCAATTTGTATGCAGTTGTTTAAGACTATCCTTCCTTCTCAGGGAATATCTCAGCCATGCCCTGTTTCTTCTAGAAAAGCCTTCAGACTGAATCTCTTCTCCAGCCTTGTCTAAGTTATACCTTTCCAGGTGTTTCTGACTAATCACATTATCTTTCTTGCTTTTCGTGACATACCTGGAAGCCCACCTTTTACAACGAAGAAAGTAAAGATTCATTTTAGAGAAACTAGCCACAAAACTCAGATCTTGCTCAGCTTTTCCCCTGTGGGTCCTCATTAGTATAAATGCATTGACTCAAGAGTAATAATAACAGCAGCCACCCGCCAGGCACTGCCTTAGTCATTTTATGTGCATTACCTTTTACTTCCATATGACTCCTATAAAGTAGTTATTAATATCTAATTTTTAAGATGAGGCAGGTAAAGATAATTTAAACTAAATCAAAAACATGCAGCTGGAAAATAGCAGGGTCAGGTCTCCTATGAACTCAGAGACTGGTCAAGTCTGCTATGAACTCAGAGACTGCTCTATTCATCACACTCTGTGCACAGCATTGTGGGATACAGAGAAACATGATCTTTCCCTGATTTCATGAAGGTTTAATTTTGCTGGGGAGATGATCCTGACTCTGATGGAAAACTAAACAACACTGCAAGATTACATTGCTAGAGTGATTAGGCATACAATGATTATTAACTGCTGGGTTAATGAGAGAGAGATCAGAATGGCTAGAGAAGGAAGACACGAGACTTAAGCTGCTCTGCAAGGACAAATTTCAGGTAATTTGTTAAATATTTGGAGAGAATTACAAGATGTAAGAGAGGTGATTGAGAAGATTACTTATACAATAAAATATGGATTCTGTTTACGCACAAACACATACACACACACACTTAACCAAGTTACCACACATAGCAATGCTTCTCACTGCTCACAGAGTGAACCCATTTGGCAAATGCTCATGTTATTTTGGATCAATTCATTGCAATTTATTCATTCTTTCTGAGATACTCATAAGGCAGGCCCTGAAGAATGTCGTTAGACATCCTCAGTGAGAAAAAAGCTATACTCAGTGCATAATCTCAGTGATGGAGCTGGAGGGCAGGATTGGAACTGACTATTCCAGCTGTGGGGTTAACTTAGAACACAGCCCCTTCTCATATTCAGAAGACCGACAGCTGCCCGGCCATCAGCCATGGAAGGCAGCATACAAAGAGCTTTCAGCAGCACCTACTCCCAATTATGTTTCTGCTGCTTCCATGGATGTTATCTGCTCCTGTAACCAAGTAGCACATCTTGCTCTCCACCACCTGAGAAGGTGGCTGCTCTCCTTCCCTCTGCTTGTGGGCATAAAAAACTCTACTTGCTCTTGGTCAGCAGCAGCCTTTTCCTGAAGCTCTGACTGGCCACTGCTGAAACTTCTCTGCCTTGTGAGTATTAAATGGCATTTCTCACTCCTCTGGTCCTCCTGGTGGTTCTTCCAGAATCTTCAAATCCAGGTGCAAGTTCCAGGCCTAGGGCTCCTGCATTACACTAGTACTGGAGACAAGTCTGTTTTCCTGACCCATTTTCCTGCCTACTTCTCTGCCAAGGTAATTTCTACACTGAGACAAAGCTGGGGGTATAGGTTTTTCAAAACATCACCCAGACAATACCTCACAGACTCGTGAGAACCTAGACAATGGATCACTTGTCATAGACTATAAATGCTGGAACAACCATTATAAATGGTTAGAGTAGAGGTTTTCATACTCTTTTTTGGAACCTTCCAAAAGCCCCTGGGCAGTGGTGGTTGGAGGGTTATGTGAGGATGACAAACTAAGGGCAATGTCAGCACTCCATCCTTATTTCTGCAAAAGCCATTTAGCTTTTACGTACTGAATCTGCTTGTACTTCTACATAAAAATATAATTTTGCAACCTTAAAAACAAAGTTTGTGGGGAGCTAGAGTGCTTTTTCATGTCGTTGACAAATACCAAGGCCCAATGAGGTGAAGTGGCCATCCAAGTTGGCTACTTAATGGTTAAGCAGGACCTAGGTCTCTAAGTTGTTCTAATCGCTGAAGCTTAATCACATGACCTCTACCTCTGGGATTACATTTTTGGCACTGACAATCTTACCAGGAGATTATTGTCACAGAATTCAGATTCAGAGAGGAATTCCTACTTTATTTTCTTCCCGCTTTCCTCCTACTCTTCCTCTCTTGCCTCCTCCTCCTTTTATTTGGGTGAAGACCTATTTCAAGATCAACTCTCTTCCTTGATTGCAGAGGTAGCAAGGCATCAATTCATCCTAAAATTACTTTCCCTTTTCCTTTATCCCATTGTTTTCCCCTCTTGCCACATAGATATCCAATCGATACATAGGGTGGCATTAAAAAGGCACTGGGAAGCTAGAGACTGATTGTATTGGTCAATGACAAGATGGTAGGCTTGACTCCTCCCAAGGGGTTAACTCTTCTCAACATTTTAACTTTGGCAGCAACTTTCCTTCCTCCTCCCACTCCTGCCTTTGCCAGGCACCCCTCCTCTACCACTCAGATCAATAATTAAGGCCCTGCAGCCAGAAAGTTGAAATGCCTGAAAACTGTAGAGTTTATAGTGCTACATAGATGGCTAAGTTCAAAGTCTTCCTACCTGTTGAAACCTGAGCCCAAGTTCTCAATAGCTGATGAAGTCAGCAATATTTAATGGCAAACGCAGTGAGTGAAATAATAGCCTCCAGGTTAGAATACAGGCCTTGGCAGGCATGTGACAGAGAAGGTTTGTTATATGCCCAAGGATGTGTTGAAAGCTCCATTAATTGCGTGACTTGCTCAAGAGCAGCACCTCCTCTACAGCGACGAAATGGGCAAAGCGGAACTTTGTATTCTTCTTTTTGCTGAGATTAATTACTAATGGCGCTCCAGCATGTGACCTCTGGATAACCTTTGCAAAGGGATTAAACCATTAAACACTGGGGGTTCTAACTGCATTCAGAATCCTTCAATTAAATAAAAAATTTCCTGAGTATCTACTGTTTATGCAACCCTTTTTAGAAGATACCATATTATATAAATCAGGGATTCAGTATCCTAGAATGTTTTTTTTGGTTGAAGAAATAAAACTAACACACCTGAAATAATTAGAACCAAATTTATGTTGTTTTACAAGTTACTAGCTTTACAATTGAAAATTTCTACGTATTCACAAAACTGCTCTGATTTTCAATTTAATTTAACATGAATTTATGGCTACATATTTTGTGTTGAGTGCTATACAATACAGTATAATTTCATGAGCACAAGCCTAGAATTATAAAGACCTGATTTCAAATTCTGATCTTGATATTTACTTGTTACATGACTTTAAGAATCTAGAATCTCAGTTTCCTTATTTGAGAAATGTGGATAATAATGTCCATCTTTAGGATTTTGTTAAAATTATTTCTTAATGTATGAGAGACACTTAGTATAGTGATTAGTAGGCATTCAATAAATGGTGAATGTTATCATCCTGGGCATTGTGAGGATCACAGAAATGAGCAACACACAATCCCTGCTCTTAAAGAGTTTAATATATATATATATATATATATTAAATATATATATAAATATATATATATTTAATATATATATATTTATATATATATTTAATATATATATATAAAATATATATATAGATATATATAAATATAAATACTAAATTCTACTAATAATTGTAAGCAAGATTGTCAGAGCTGAGTAAAGGTGACCTGGGACAGTTTGCTACTTAAATTTAAATTTGAACTTGGTTCTCCATTTGATTTGACAGCTAGGAAGTTTTGTACTTCTGTTTTGCAAGAGGCAAGGCTATGCCAGTTATCAAGGAGAGAACACCAACTTTCTATAGCATTGTCTTTACCACTGCTACCCCCAGCATAGATGGAGACTGCAGAAGTATTTATGACTCTGGCCAAAAGGAAATAAAATACAGCTGAACTTTGGTCATTTTCTATGTTTTAAATTAGGACGTTACCATATTTTTCAGGACTTACTGAAAGTGACAGGAATCAGCTCAAATGAACGTAAGCTAAATATTGCATATAGTATAGAGTATTATCTATTTTGAAGAAAACGCTTCAGGACTAGTCTAGCATGGGTTATATGCCTGTCATTAAATGAATTCCTTTAACCAAGGGAGTAGTGGGTCTCTAACTGGGTGCTTAGATCAAGTGCTTCCCCTTTGGCTGTTGCTGGATGGCCAAAAACAATAGTCATTTTGCTGAATCAAATCATTTTGCTGCCCCATGGACTACATGCTCCCTTAGAGTTGAAACACCTGAAGGAGAACCGAGTTTCTCGAGGTCCTGCAAAGCCTCACTGATGCTCCAAACTTAAGTAAAGCCACTGGCCTTAAGGATATTTTGCTGTAGGAAACCTACTACCTAGGAGAAGGCTAAAGACTTGAGTAGCCCATCCAAATCTATTACACAGGAATTTTGGAAGGACATAATTTCATTGACTTTTTACTCTGGGAAAATGAGCTGTGTTTCCTTGACCCGCAAGCCAAACATAGCAGCATTAACACTAGACATAAGAGAAATGTTGTAAAAAGCCAAACATCCTTATGCTCCTGCACAGGCCAGTGAGTCGTGGGCACAGTAAGCTTCTGGAATTTTCTTACAAGTGTGGGCTAGATCCGATCTGCCCTTTAGCTTACCACCACACCCAATTATCACGCCCCCCCTCCCTAAATTGTCCAAGTTACCCTACTATATTGTCTGAATGTCATATCTTGAGTGTCCTTCTCAGGAATTTTCTTGAGGATGAAGCTTATTAGAACACTAGGCTGAGTCAAGGTTGCAATGTTCTGGTATTGGCTTCGACATCAATAAACTGCTCAAGAAAATGTTGAACAACCTCCACTCTTTGGAGATTCTGTTTTCTCCACTATAAAACCAGGAGCTCAGACGAGGGCACGTAAGATCCCTTAGGGATAACTTAATAAAGTGTGTGGCAAGTAACAGATGCTTGATGAGGGTTGGTTGGTCTTGGCTCTCCCTTTCCTCCTCTCAGATTTTCATTTCATGCTTCAGTGTCCAATTGGCCTTTCAGCCTATCCTCCTATTATCAGGAAAAAGAGAGCAGGGTGTGGGATCCAGGACAGTAAGATTTTGATTTTGAGGAAAGAAGTAGGGACAGCATGGATTACTGTCCAACAATAGCTTTTTTTTTTTTTTAAATTAAAACCCCTCTTTTAACCATGGTAAGCATGCCAAAAGCTAGAATACAATTGGAAGTCAATATTTTAGCGGTTATTCATCAGCCACCCTTACCCTGATCCTCAGATCCTCTTTTTCTTATAATCTGTCACTATACATGGCCAAAGATTTCAACACTGAATTTCTTTTGTGGGGTGAGGGAGATGGCGAGAGAGAGAGAGAGAAGAGAGAGAGAGATTAGTCGGTCATTGAAGACTAGCATCGGTGCATGGGCAAACGGGTAGTGAAGATTCCTGAGTCAGAAAGAATGAAGAACAATTTTAAAAGAGAGATGACTAATGCTTAACTTAAAATTGTTTTTGTTAGCTTTTTAGATGCAATGTTAGAATTATAATTATTGTGTTTACAAATGTTTTCAGTGCGTAAGGGGTTTGTTTTGCTTTTGTCTTCTAAATAAAGGAATGAGATATTTGTTTCTGGGTTGCTCTAGTGTATAACAAAGAGAGCACATTGGAGGTAACATAAATCCCTCAAAAACTGGCAGAAATATTTTTTTTTAAAAAAGGCTTTGAACTTCCACAGGATATGCAATAGTCATTCAAACTGATTTCATCTAGGTCTGAAGTTACTAGGCGACACCAGCTGACATTGGGGTCACACATGTAAGGCACCCAGTATAGCACACACAGTAGCCATGCCTAGTAGGTGGCCTAGCATCAGTGCTGCTCAGGTTCACGGTGTGTCCAAAGAATGACTCCAGATTCAGTCCAGCCCCGCTACCAGCCTGGCCTAGGCTGCATAGTCCTCCTCTTCCATTCAAGCCTCCTCTAATAATTTTTTTAATTTATTTTAATTAGTTTTAAGTATATAGTACATTGGTTAGATATCTATATAGTTCATAAAACAATACCCCCAACTGCTCCCTCCCTCCCCCAACCCTCCACCTAGCTAACATATTAATGCTAACTGCATTTCCTATGCCATGCTCTCCATCTCTGTGACCATCTATCAACTACTGATTTGTACTTCTTTAACTTGTCCCATTTTCCCCAGCCCCCCAAACTTCCTCCTCCTTTCTCTCTGTCACCAAATTGTCCACTATATTTGTGAGTCTGTTTTTGATTAGTTTGTTCTTTTTGTTCCTTAGATTCTGCATATAAGTGAAATCATATGGTATTTATCTTCCTCTGTCTGACTTAAATACCTTCTAGGTCCATCAAGGCAATATCGTTTTCTATCCCTTTTGTTTTAGTCTGCATGTGCCTCTTAATCTGAAGTGAGTCTTGTAGGCAGCATATACAGGGGTCTTGTTTTCTTATCCATTCAGCCACTCTATCTTTTGGTTGGAGCACTTAATTCTTTTCCATTTAAGGTACTTATTGATAGGAATGTCGTTGTTACCATTCTTTATTCCTGTTTTTGATACATGGTTTTTCTTCTTAAAGAAGTCCCTCCAACATTTCCTGTAATACTGGCTTGGTGGTGATAAATTCCTTCAGCTTATTTTTGTCTGGGAAGTTCTTTATCTGTCCTTCAACTCTAAATGATAGCTGGATAAAGTATTCTTGCTTGTAGATCCTGGGTCTTCATCCTGTCGAATATTTTGTGCCAACTCCTTCTGTCCTGCATAGTTTCTTTTGAGAAATCAGCTGCCAGTCTTATGAGTGTTCCCTTGTAGGTAACTATCTGTTTTTCTCTTGCTGCTTTTAAGATTCTCTGTTTGTATTTAACCTTTGGTATTTTAATTATGATGTATCTTGGTGGGGACCTCTTTGAATCCCTGGTTTTTGGGATTCTCTGAGCTTCCTGGGGTTTTATGTTCATTTCCTTCACCAGGTTAGGGAAGATTTCCATCATTATTTCTTCAAACAGCTGTTCAACATCTTGATTTCCTTCAGGTATGCTGATGAGATGAATATTTTTACCTTTAATAGTGTCGCATAGGCTCCTTAAATTTTTATTACAGTCTTTGCATCTTTTTTCTTGCCATTCTGATTGAGTGTCCTTGGCTTTCCTGTCCTCTAGATAAGGCATTTGATCCTCTTCTTTATTCACTTTGTTTATTCCTTTGTTTATTCCACTTAATATACTTCTCATCTCAGATAGTATGTTCTTCATTTCAGACTGATTCCCTTTTATAATTTCCATTTCCATTTTTGTTTTTTATCTCTTTGTTGAAGTTCTCACTGAATTTATCTATACTTCCCATAAGTTCTTTGAACATCTTTATAACCAGTGTTTTGAACTCTGCATCTGTTAGATTGCTTGACTCCATTGTATCTAGATCTCTGTTCTGTTCTCTCATGGTTTCTGCTTCCTTTTTCTTCCCATTATGGCTGTCTTTCCGTGTCTGTTTCTATATACTAAGCAAAGCTCCTGTCTCCTGGTCTTAGTTGGATTTGTGAAGTAGGTGTCCAGTGGCACAGTCCTGAGAGGGGTTCAGCTGCAGGCCAAATTTAGCCCAAGCCTCTGCCCCTCTGGAGCCACCTGTTAAGATTCAGCAAGCAATCCACAGATGCTGTGCTTATAGTTGCCTCAAAAGGCCACACCAGAAACCGAGGCCGGCTGGCTTCAGTGTGAGTCTAGGTGCTGCTCAGCAAGGAGCACCTGACTTGCTTAAGTTATACCTAGATGAGGCTTGAGTGGGGCTGGGAGTTGGGGGAGGCGGGATTTCAGGAAATCATCTGGGCAGAGCAACCTCTGTTATTCAGTTTGATGACGTCACAGCTATGGCGGTGCTGTGTCAGCGCACTGGGAGGAGAGAGGGCTCTATAGGAAACAATGGATACTGCCAGCACTTCTGTATTGAGCAAGTCTCACCTTGGCCCTCACTTTGAAAATGTGTCCTTGTAAGTCCCTGGTGCTCCCTGTGTGCAGCCAAATCAGCACTGGTGCACGGAGTGAGCAGGTCTGTCAACGCGATAATCCGCTCGTGGATGTGGCCCCTTTAAGAGGCTTCTGCTGCTGCCACAGCCTTCGTCTCTGCTGCTCAAGCCTGGCAGCCCCGCGTCCTCGCCCCGTCCTACGTTCTGCCCTTGCAGGGTGATTTCTTGGATTTCTTCCTAGTTGTATGGCTTGTTCATCTAGGTCCCAGGTAATTTTTTCTTGCAGTTGCTCCTTGTTTCCATCATAACTTTGATTTGGCCACCAGAGGGAAGAATAGAGCCTCTATCGTCTACGCCATTTTTATTTCCTCCTTTAAATTCCATTTTTTTCTTAAGTAGGCCTAAGTCAGTGTCTGTCACTTCCAACAATAAGATTCTTGACTGATATAAGTACAAAAGGAAGGGGTGGTCTGCTCATATTTTTGATCTATAGCTAATAACAAATTTAAACTTGGCCAAGAGAGATACTGTGTCTTCTTTATCATAAGTTAACAAAACTAATTGAAAGGACAAGAAGACAAATTTGTTTACCATTCCCCATCCCTGCCAAGTTTCTATGGGGAAGATGGGCTCACTATGGTCCATAAAGACATTGGTGGACATAGAAAATTGCCTACCCACCACCTTTTTCCACCTTCCTCCTACCTGAGCCCATGCTAACTTAGAGCTCTCAGTTAGGTGAAAAAATAAATTATACCCTTTAAGATATTTTGAATTGGGTGTTCTACTATATGCAGCCCAAACCATCCTAACTGACACCGATACTATTTCAAGAATGGATTTAAGTAAGCCTCACTCCTTCAGCGATTCTTTCAATGAGTATATTTTGAGCCCCTCCTTTACACCAGGTGCTGCTCTAGGTACTCAAAATATATCAATAGACAAAGTGGACAAAGGTCCCTGTCATCATGGTGCTTACATTTCAGCGAGAGAAACAGACAACAAGCAAAGGATGTGTAAATAAGTAAATGACGAGTATGTTAGAGGATAAGTGCCACGAAAAAAAGAAAAATGTAGGGCAGTGTCTCAGTTTGAGTTTACCCCGCCCCCCCCCCAAAGACAAGAGTTTTGGTGCAATTGGCTTATTTAGGAGATGATCCCAAGAGCACAAGTGAGGGAGAAGAGAAATAGAGACAGGGAAGGGAAAGAAGCCAATGAACTGTTTGTTAATGAGCAGTTTACTGTTGTATTGAGCAGGGAGCTCCATCCTTCTGGAGACCTACTGAGAATTCATGGAAAGAATATCTCAGAATTGTTCCCCTGAGGGCTAGGGAATCTGGGTTATTTATCCACCAACTCAGTCCCTCATTAGTTGAGAGGTACCCCTGAGGATATTAAATCTTCCAGCCTTCAGATCTGCCCCCAACAGGCTTAGCAAGCTTCAGTGGTGGAGAAATACTAAGAAAATGAAAGAGAAACATGACGTGCCTAATAGGGAAAGCTGTCAGCTATGGTGAACATATCCTCACAGCTGTAGATGAGAGCCCGAGGTGGGCAGAGGGGCTATGCGCAAGATGTCAACAGTGTCTGCTTCTTCAGGGTGAAGGGGATGGGGATGAGGAGGCTGGCTTCAGTTTGAAATCGAGTGGTCAAGAAGGGCCTCATTAAGATGACATTTGTACAAAGACTCGAAGCCTGTGGCTATCTGGAAGAAAGCATTCCAGTCATAAGGGAATGGCAGTGCTCAAACCCAAAGCTGGGAGTCTACCTGGAGTATTTCAGGAACAGCAGCAAGGAGGCTAGAATGGCTGGAGTCCAGTGATCAAGGGCGAGAGTGGTAGGAACTGAGGTCACAGGGGTATCAGGATCCAGAGCATGATAGCCATGGAGGACAATCTGAAGACACTGGCTTTCATGCTAAATGAAATGGGAAAGCTCTGGAGGGTCCCTGTGCTGTTGTAACTCTTGGCAGCTGAGAAATTCTCAAGGAGGAAAGCCAGTTGATGCTTTTTGGGGGCTGACTTGCACTGTCATAGGTTCTGAAGCCAGATTGCTATGAAAACAGAAACACGATGCCAGACAGTCCCTTCTGGTCATCCACCCCGGGTGTGTGGAACAATAGCAGACATCGCCTTTTCTCTCTTAAGAACACCTAGTGAATTCTATCGATTGGAAACTTGGCCTTCAGGTTCACTGTTTTTGAGGGTTTTCCATATTGGTCATTTACCAATTTAAGGAGTTGAATACTAGGCTTGTGTGAGAAATCCCTGGATGTAAGATGAAAATAAAATTCATCTCAGGTTTTACCATCTATATTATTCTTTGACTTTATGTTTCCTGAATTAGGATCATTTACTCCTTTTTCTTATAATGTCTTAGTGAGGAAGGTCTAACTTTACATTCTCAACTTACAGTTTAGGAAGTTTAAGCCTAGTAAAGATTCCATTCAGTGAGCAATGGTATAAGTTCTCTGGATCCCAGTTGTGATCTTTCCTTACATGTTATATAGACCCTTGATCCCTGCAGTGTGTCCTGTCATATCACTGGGCACCTATTTCTCTTACCCTATGTCAGGTTGTAGCATGTCTTAATGGTTGAAGAAACATTAATAGTAGGAAATAGAGAAACAGTGATGTGTTTGGTTACATGGGAAAAGCCAGGGTGAATTCCCAGGATTAAAAATAAAAAATTTCTAGGGTTTTTTTTCACTGTAAAATGTAGTTGAACATCTTTTCTCTCCCACCCTGCCCCTCCTTTTACCACTTAGTCTTATGTATACTTGTTAGTACTCAGATCTTGGTCTCAGATACAGCTTTCTGCTAAAAGAGACAAGGGCAATTTGGAGAGTAGTTATGGCAAAGATGCTAGCTGTCCACCACAATCTGCTGTCCCCTTTCTTGTTAACAGGTTTGTAGCCAGAGCTATGACGAGGTTGTGTTGTCCAGTCTCTCGAGTTAAATATAGCTGTTTGACTCATTGTTACTACAGGATGTGGGCAAACATGGTGCACACCTCTTCTAGGCATGAAGCAGGCATGCCTCTTTCATACTCTGTCTCCTTCTGCCTGTTGGATGAAAATGACAGTAAAGCCAAGGCCTAAAGCTCCAAGGTGGAAGAACACTGTGTCCTCATCCCCATGTGGAAGAGAGTGACCCCAACCAGAAATAACTGCCTTGCACCAATATGAGTAGAAATAAATTCCTACTGTGTTTTAGCCATTCCATATTTTTTGTCTATTTATTATCACAGTCTAGTCTACTCTATGTAATATAATGACTGATTCATTTTTGGGGGACAGGAAAAAGTCAGGAAGGGTCTGGAATCTTTTATTTACAAAACTAAATTAGAATATTTTTCTAAAGTTGTCAGTGTTAGTATTGAAATAACAAAAGGAGCAACTCTCAAGTAAAGATATATGTAATAAAATAGGGTAATAGATTTTATACCTTCTGTTAATTATATAGCTATTCTTAAGTATAGGTATGCAGTTGTTTTTATTTGTATTAACAGGAAAGAGTTACTGTTGAGTGCATAGGAGTAAAAGTAGGAACTGTATCAAGGACAGGAGAAACTGATCAGCATGGGTGGTCACACCTACTAATCAAGAAGAAAGGGGATTGAACAAGTAAATTGAGACAGTGGTAACCAAATAGAAAGCAGGTTCAACATTGTGTTCCAAGAAGATAAAATAACCAGATGTCCTCAGGAGAAAAGATAAGCATTCAGACTTCTCATGTTGTAGGAGATAAAAACTCTTGATGGACCCTATTAAATTATAATAAAATATTGATAGAGTATACACGTTTTTGTAATGCTAACGAATCAGAGCTATATATTGCAAGGATAGAACAATGAATTTTGTTAACACTGGCCAAGCAAGATTTAAATAATGTATCATTTTATGAGGAGATACAAGCTAAAAACAACAGAACCTATGGCAAACTGTGGACCTAAAAAGTCTCATTGATGTAACAAGTTTAACTAGGAAAAAAGGGCAGGATGGTGTGTAGTGGGAGATGATGTGGGGAAAATGGAAATATCTGGTGGAAATATATCTAATGTGCCCTGGAGAAGAGGAGAATAAGATGAAAGAGCATTAGAAATCTCTATTACAGATTCTTAATCACAGTGAGAAGTGTTTCTGGGAAGAGATTAACTGTAATATAAGGCAATGATTCTCACTAGGGTAAAAGGAAAGATGGACAGAATCTAACATTTTTATTAGTAGTATTTCTCCTTCCCCCTCTTCCTCTCCCCTTCTATCTTTTTTTTTCAGACCTCATTTCTTTTTCTCTTTTTGGATGATACTTCTTGATTTATTTTTTAGTTATACTGATGTTTTGTGTTGTGAAGGCTTTATGATACATGGTGCACATCCAAGGAAATAATGTACAGTGGTCACGTTTCTAATGACTGATAAGAAGACACTTCTATTAACTCTGTACCCCTAGAATAATGCGCAAACTCCTTAAACTTGCTTACAATGCCCTTCTATTGAGATCCTGTTTACCATTTCCAGCCCCTACTCTCACACATTCTCAAATTTCAGTATGTAAAAGAAGTACCTATAGAGTTTGTAAAATATATTCCCAGGCTTCTTCCTCAGAGATTAGGATTCAGAACATCTGGGATGGGGCCCAGGAATTTGGATATTAATAAATGGCCCCAAGTGATTCTAAAGCAGGGTTCTGCAGACCACTTCCTGAGAAGTGCTTTATACAAAATAAAGCACTGAAGCCTAGGTACTTCCTCTCCACAGGTTCTTGTGAACTGTTCATGCTCCTATCTCTAGATCTTTGCCCATGTGGTTGTCTCAGTCTGAATCATTGTTCTCTGTACCAGTTTTTGATCCCTGCTTTGCTATCCCAACCTGGCTAACTATTGCTCATCTTTCAGGTCTCAAAGATGTCACTTTCTCTGGGTGACTTCTTGAAACTTGAGCCCTCAAGTCTGGGGTTAAGCGTACCTACCAGATGTTCCCCTAATAGTCATGGATAATGCTTTTATGATAGTATTGACCTCACTGTATGCTAGGTGCCTGATAACTAACTGTTCCTACCTATTACTAGGTCATAAGCCATTTGAGTGCTGGAAATGTGTCCATCATGCTCATCATTGCACCCATTTTCTAATGCAGTGATTAGAACAAAATAAGTGCTTAAAAAAAGAAAGAAAGGTAAGGGAAAATTACTTAAGGGAGGATAAGGGCAAGAGATCAGACAGGTCGTGCAGGGGATCCACAGGACTGACCCAGCTGGTAGCAGTGTGCAATTTGTTTAAGTTTAAAGGGTGTACTTAAAGTGAATTGGATAGCTTATGTGGGTCACCAACATACTGTGATTTAATGTCTTTAAACTCACCTGAATCCTGACTGGACCTTCCCATTCATTTTCCACTTCTCTCAAAGACAGCACATAAAAATAGCAAAGACAAGGAGAAATAATGATAGAATTTTATCTTCAGTGAACTTACGAGACTTGGATAACACGAGTACATAATATCTGGGAACACAGTAGAATGTTGGGAACTTTGCAGAGTGGAGTAAGCCAGAACTATGCAGGGAAACATGAAAAATAAGCAAACTCCGTGGTGCTTGACATCCTTGGAAGGGCTAGAGAATTAGGTGGAAACAGTAACGTAGACTAAAAACGGGAGGCTTTGTTAGAAATCTGTTAAAGAAGAGTTAAAACAATACTTCTGATGCCATACTTGTGTGTTGATCTTTCCTCCAAACCAAAGAAAGATGAAAGATTTATTCATTGGTCAAATTAAATCAAAATGGATCTACCTCATCAGACACAGAGAAAGGGAAAGATTGCAAACTAAAAAGAGAACTCATATTAAATGGTGCAAGCCCCATTATTCCTTCCCCCATTTAGCGCCTAGAATGCCTGAAACCAGCTTTATACTATTAGAGGATGGTGTCTCTGTCTCTGGAAAACTAGAAGACCCCAGAATTAAGAACTATGGGTTTGACATCTAGGACACTCTCCAATGAAAAGCTGACTTAATACTCGATCACTCTACAGCAAAGCGATGCTGGTGCACAGGGAACTTCACGTCTGCTTTTTCAGTGCTTCACAATTAAATGTGAGTGGCAAGGTTGCCAACACTATTCAATGGGGAAAAGGAAGTTCTTTTTGAAACAGATATTTCTGCAACAACTGGATATCTGTATGTAATGAAAAGAAGCTCGTTCCATTCACAAAAATAACTTGAGATGGATTGTAGACCTAAATTTCAGAGAAAACATATGGCATTTCTAGGAGAATATCTTTCCTATCTTTGGTGGTTACAAAGAGGAAACAAACAAACAAAAAACCCAATTTAATAACTTTTAAAACTTTCAAATGCCTATCTTTCTAGTATATATTACGATTTATTTCAAACAGAATCTAGATTATATTTTACTCTTTGAGATGGTTCTTTGAGATGGTCCTTATTATAGATCTTAGATACGGTACTGGCCTCCAGTATGACATTGCCCTTGGCACCTAGTAGGTAGTGTAGGACTATTTACTCATTGTAACCTGAGACAGAGGTGTTTTGTTTTGCTAGTTTGTTTTGTTTCATTTTTTACATCTAATTTTTAAAAATACTCTCTACTTTTGGGATGCCAGCTGTCCCTTCTTAAAATTTCTGTCTCAAGTTTTAAATTCAGCCCTGGAAGATAGCAATTGGAGAGATTAGAAACATTTTTTTAAATAACTTTTTTGTTTTAATTTCTCACAATAATCATATATTTTTATAATAAGATATGTTATAAAGAAAACAGAAAAGATTACAATTTTTGTTCTTTTCTGTTATATTCTTTTCTGTAATTTATATTATTTTATAATTATATTAGTTTATGTGTTTTAAAATTTTTATGTCTACCTTCCCCCTAGATTACAGCCTTCATGAGGGCAAAGACTGTTGTTTTCTTCATCACTGGATTTCCACCCAGTTCCTAACATAAATACTTAGTACACAGGAGCAACTCAATACATATTTGTGGAATTAATGCAGGAATAGTAGCAGACAGAACTGAAAATAAACTAAACTTCTTAGATTTTCCATAAAGAAAGAATTAAAAGGCTCTGAGTAAAGAGCTTTGCTCTTTGTAATTTGCATGTGTTTTAGAACATGGAATTTGTGATCTCTATGTTGAATTTCCTGGATTCTTTTTGTCGACTTTTTGGTAGCTACTCTGGTTCCTGAGTATGTAACCACTAAAAAGTTTGCCAGATACATGGTTCCAAATAGGTCAAGTGTGACAATGTTGCCTTGCATTGTTTAGTAAATTTCTCAGGCTGCATAATATGCTGAGCACCGCTATAAGTTTAGTAGCATGTAGGTGTTATGTATAACAGAAAACAAAAGGCAGGGTCTCTGCTTCTAGGAAGCCTGTAATAGTGGCTGAGAAGACTATAGGATTTCAGAGGAGAGTTTGAGACAGAGTTTAAGCTTCCAAAGGGACTTCTTTTATATCCTAATCATAGTGCAGTGTAGTCACTACGCTCATTTGGTGCACATTTAATGATAAGGCCTATTACGTGCTAAGCACAGTTCTAGGTACTGGGCATACAGGGGTGAACAGTACAAAATAAGCCTTTGTGCTCCTGATGCTTATATTCTAGTAAAAGGAGACAGACAATATAGAAATGAATGATATTTCAAGAAAATATCAGAGAGTAGTAAGCACTACTTAGAGAAGTGTAAGCACTGCTTAGAGAGAGTAGAGTGACTATTTTAGTTTGAGTAGTTAAGGAAAGATTCTCTAAAGAATTGGTATTTAAGCTGCAAATAATAAGAGCAACCTAATCATGACATAAGGGGGTACAGTAGAGAAGATGCAGTTCAGACAGAGAAACCAGCCGGTACAAAAGCTTTGAGACAGGAACAAACTTGGCCTGTTAGAGGAACTGAAAGGTCAAGCAGTTGAAACTTTGGGGTGAAGTGAAGTCATAAAAGTGGGCAGGTCCCGATCACCCAGGCTCTGGAAGCCGGGCGAGGCATGCCGGTGCAGCTCGGTGCTGCTTTCTGAGGGTAATGGAAAGCCACTGAAGCATTTTAAGAGGGGAGACACATGATACGATTTATGTTTACAAAATATTGCTCTAATGTGCGCAGGATGGAAAGGGGCAAAAGTAGAAGCAGAGAAATGAGTCCCAAGCTTACCAGGGAGAGATGCAGGGGGCTCGTATTAGATCAATAGTGCTGGAGAGGGGGAGACATGGATAGATTGGGGAAGTATTTTTATGGCTTAGAGGTAGGGAGAGAGGAAATTAAAGAACCAAAAATAGTGCCTAGATTATTTGCTTGAGCTATTTTGTGAGGGCGGAGTCCCAGGAGCTAAGAGAAGAAAGTGTTTCAAGGAGAAGACAGTGGCCTCTATATCAAATATTTCTGATATAGAGAAGTAAGATAAGAATAGACAAGCAATCTCTAGGTTAGGCAACACGGAATCGTTGTTGACCTCAATAAGAGCAGGCTTAGTAGTGTGGCTAGAGCAGAAGCCCTATGCAGTGGATGGAGGAGACAGGGTAAGGGGAAGCATAAGAATGGGGACTATAATAAACACTTGCAAATAGTTTGCCATGCAGGGAAGCATGGGGGATGCAGCAGGAATTGGAAGGAATATGGGCTGGAGCTCTTTTGCTGTTCTTTTTAAGATGAAGGTATTAGAGCATGCTTGTGTGCTGATTGGGATAAATTAGTAATGAGAGAAGGATCCATAATGAAAAAGAAAGAAAGAACAATTGCAGGAGCAGAGACTAGGAGAAGGTGAGAAAGCTGAGATTCAGGGCAAAAGCAGAGCTATCACCTTTCCTGGAGTGGAAATCCTTTATTCAAATTAACATGAGGGGGAAACTGTTCCTCCAGTGCAGACACGTTGGAGGTTTAGATATGGGAAGAAAAGGGAGTTCTTTGTTTAGTATCTGTTTCTATTTTTTTTTTTTTAGTAAAATATTAGACAAGGTCAAAGGTGGAAGAGCACAGGTGCATGAAATATGAGGAGAGAGAAAAAAATGAGCAATAGTTTTGAAGAGTGGAAAATTGTAGATTATCTGCTTTAGTACCTATTTGAGATTTGTGGTCATACAGTGTATGTGTGTATATATATATATATATACACGCAAACATATATATGTGTGTGTATCTATGTATGTATATATATATGTATGTGTGTGCATATATATATGTGTATATGTGTGTATGTGTGTGTGTGTGTGTGTGTGTGTGTATTTTTTTTTTTTTAGAAATTCTCAGCTGTGGGGATTGCAGGCCCAGAGTGAGTGACAGCAGGGCTTAATCAGGTTGAGACTTAGCCTGGTTGGCATTACGGAAGGAAAGAAGGGCTGGTGATTTAAGAGTGTTTACAAGTTAATGATTATAATAATAGACCATGCATTCTTCACTAGGTAAAGAGACAAGGACATGATTGGGCTAACTGATTGTAGCACCAATGGATTGGTCATCTTAATGAGATCAAAGAATTTTTGGAGTAAGAGTACCTAAAGAGAGTGAATTAGAAGTACAAGAGCTGGTAATCAGAAAACAGGGCACCTGAAACTGCACTATCAGAGAAAACCACAAGGCCAAGGGCATAATTATGGGGCTGGATAAATGAAGTGAAATGAAGGAGTAAACCATTGGAAGTGAAGAAGTTGAGATATGGAATAGCCAGAGTGATGGATGGATTATCCACGTGGATATTGAAATTTCAAAGTATAATGACGAGATTGGTAGCAGAGCAGAAGCCTGGTGCTAAAGTCGTCCCTGAAGAAGGGCGCACTCAGGGATTGGTAGTGAATAGTAACGAGGAGGATTTCTTTTATGTTCTAATCACAGTGCAGTGTAGTTAGTGGAGTGGGGCAGTTGAAGGACCTGGGGACTTAGAAGATGGGAGAAAAATGATTTTGAAGTAACAATGGGAAGCAAGGATTAAATGTGAGAGAGGAAAAAAATAGCCTCCACTTAATAGAGCCAGGATTCAGTAAGGCAACAGGTGGAGGGAGGGCTGCCGGCATTGTCCGACTTTAGAGGTGCCATTTTCATAGGAGATAATATGAACAGTGCCTTTCTGGGTTGTGAGACACGGCCAAAGGGCAAAAGGTAAATTTATAAAATTTGAAGATACAGAGGCATTTTCCAATGACACAGCATGAGTTTCAGAGGACCCAGAGGAAGGGATGAAAGGGTCAGATCCATGGAGATATAGAAATGCCAGGGAATGGGGGCCCAGCCGGTCACAGGTGGCCTGGGAGACTCCGGCTTCCTGTGTTTTGTAAATACTTCATCCACAGATTGACCCAAATTCATTGTAAATTTCCTAGGCCTCTTTTCTGATAGAATTTTCAGTCATGGGATTGGAGATAGCTTATCTCCAGAACTTTATTTTCAGTCAGCAACAGCCTGAAATAATTTGTGTGCAAGTGTTATGGAGTCAGACAATCTCCAGAGAACAGACAATGTCCGGCAAATTGGTGTGATTTTTGGTCATTGTGCTCTTCTGCCTGCCTCCAGAAGCATGTAAAAGAAGGTCGTATTACTTGGATGAGTGCCCAGCTACCCATTGGGGCATAGCTGTCCCCAACAGTGTTTCCTTGAGTATTTCTCCCATGACCAGTTCCTGAGTATTTCCATGTGTGCTCACCCCAAGCCTGCATCCATGAGAAGAGTAGACATGGTCTATGTCCCAGTATATAGAGTGTTTCTCTTTCTTTCTGAAGGTGGTGACTGGTTCATTTTTCTAGAGTTTTTTTTTAAAATCACCAAAGAGTCCTGATAAATGACATTTGCCTGCCTTAGAAACCTTTGCAAATAAGGTCAAAGTTGTTGAATTGCTAAGATGTAGAACCCAGAATCCAAAGTCCTTCATAATTTGAATCTCATAGTACCATGTGCCTCTCCCTTTGAAGCACTTGCTTATCACAGTAATTCACTTGTTTGTAGGATTCCATAAATTATACATATCTCTGAACACTTGATTGTCAGCTTCATGAAGGTGGAGAGCATTCACCTCTCACCACTATTCCCAGTCCCTGGGACATTTGTGGGTAACATTTGTAGATTACAGCAATGGATGACACCACTGCCTGTCTGGTAGCTTTACACACACTCCCTGGGCTCAGGGCCCTCAGCTAGTCTCCTAGTTGCCATCCAGACCTGCCTCATTCAAGGGTTCTCTGGGCTCTGAACCACTCTCCACTGCCTTCCTTTGAAAATTAAGTTCACACATAGCTAGCAAGGTCCCCAAGCACATTCTGTCCACTCTAAGAAGACCTACCAATGATGGCATTTAGGTACCATCCAGTGAAAGAAATCTTATCCTGGGTTCAAATCTTTTAAAAAAAAAATTTAGTTAATTTATTTATTTTTAATTTAATGTCACCACATAATTGACCCCGTTTACCCCATCTACCTCTCCCCTACCCCCATCTCCTCCCCCTCTGGTTCATATCTTCATTCTAGCATTTGCATTGGGCGGGTGACTTACTCAGCCTCTCTGAGGCATGGTTTTGTTGCTTGCAAAATGGTGATAATAGTATTCTCTACTTCATACAGCTCTTAAGGCAACTAAGTGAGATAGAGTATATAGTTACTTAACCCCATACCAGGGGTCAGGTAAACTCCCAGTGATTGACTGTTATGAGTATTGTTATTATAATACTCTGTCAGTGAACAGCATTTCTGGACAAGGCTAAGGTTTCCTAGGGAAGGTGCTAATAGCCACAGGCAGTGTTCTCCCAATTTCAGAGCTTCAGTGGTCTCTCAGTTCCTCTTTGAAGATGAGAGAAAATGTCTCTCATCTTTGAAGATGTCTCTCTGCTTCTTTGGGAGCATGTGCTGATGCAAACTGCGGAGAAACTCTCTCAGGGTATCAGGTGCGCTCCAAAGGGGGAAAAGATGCAACCCTGAATTGAGAATTTTCCCTTGGCAAAACATTTAAAAGGACTGTTCTTTTATTCTTTGCTTACATACAATTTAATCATTATACCAAAAAAGTGAAGAGAAAGCATTTCTCTCTCAGGCTTCTTTTGTTAAGCACAGAGAAGGAGGTATCTGACTCTCATTTTTTAAAGACAAGTGACATGAGATAAATTATGGTAAAAACCTAAATTTCATGCAATGAATATCTTCCTTTCCATTTCTACCCTTAACTTGATTATCTTTATTTTGCCTTTATTGAATGTACACTCATTCAAATACTACCAAACTCCTGTTAGGTGTCTGGGGTGTCAGGTTTGGTGTGTAGATACCAAGACGAACCAAAGGCTGTTCTTGATGTATGTGTGAGATGGAAGTCAGTGGTGTGTGAGGTTCGGGATACTTGACAGGACTGGTCCTGAATCAAGAGTGGAGATGAAGGAGGAAAGGCAAAGGGAGAAAACACATACTGAGTACCCACGATGTGCCAGGCACTGTGCCAGACTCCGTCCTGTTTGATCCTCAGGACGACTATAGAGGTAAGCCATGTTATCTTGACTTTACAGACATACAGAAAGACAAATGAAAAGGTGGACTCTGTGGCAGCACTGTGGCAACAATGAAGACATCATAATAAGACTTAATAGTGTATATTCTGAATACAATCCCTATCCTGACTTCAACTCATTTTACTATAGTAAGTAATAACAACAAATACACATTTGTTTTTTATTATGTGCCAGGTACAAAGCTTTATACATGCAAACTCATTCAATTTAGCTGAGGTGGGTATTATAATACCCATTCTACAGGTGGGCTAATTAAAGCATAGAAATGTCAAGTTATTTGCTCAGAGTTGTGTGTGCAGCTAATAAGGGAAGGTAGCAGGGTTGTAACAAAGTCCTGGAATCCAAGCTCTTACCTACTTTCTATATTGCCTATTTTCCCAATGATTTTCTTTTCACTCTAATTTCCTAATTTTTAAATATTGTTTTATGTCAATCTGTAGATCTTGATTCCCTTTTTAAAAGAAAAATACAAATAATAATAATACGTATGTAACATCATTGCAATGCTTTCATTTTTTTCTTAATTCGACATAATCAGAGCATAAAGGAGTATAGAAAAAAATAAGAAAGAGTTCTCCATTTTATTTTTCATCCACTTCTATCTCTTCAAAAAAGGATGAGTACATTCACAAACATGTACATAAATACACTCACCAAATTCTAGACCAAACTGGGAGAAACCCAGTAGAGAGCTTACACATAATATGGCCTGGAGCACTGGCAGCATAAATTAACATAGTGTTTCCATGGCTTTTTGTTTTTGTTTTCTATTTTATTTTATTTTATTTTATTTTATTTTATTTTATTTTATTTTATTTTATTTTATTGCTTTACCTCGTAAGGGCTTGCTGTGCATGTGAGTGTGCATGTGAGTGCATGTGTGTGTATGTGTGTATTTGAGTGTGAATTTTGTTGACTAGACTGTACATTCTCTGAGTTAGGAAATATATTAATGTTTTATTTTGAAACATACTCTCATTTCAAACACACATACACACACATACACACACACCCTTCCCCCAAACACAGAAATTTGAACAAAGAAGTTATTCCTGACAGACACTACTGGTATCACCCTCTGACCCTCCTCCCTTTGTGTTTAATGAGTAAACCCAGCCTTTATTTTGAGTGCGATGTACTCAGCTTCAAGGCTCTGTTCCCCAGACTCAGGATGGTCAATGAGACCAAAGCAGAAGGTGTTGGGTGGGAAGTCTAGGAAGTCTTCGAAGAAGCACATATTCAGCAATTTCTTTTCCTTCTTTCTCCTTTCTGCCAAGAATGTGAATATGGTGAATAAAGTTTGATAGTTATCTTGGGCCATGAGGATGAACACCCTGATCTATGTTCAGAGGAAAACAAAAACAAAAACAAAAAACAAAAATAGCTGCCACATCAGCCCTAGGCTGCCCAATTCAGGGCTCCTTTTTACATGACAGTGGAATAAAGTTTCATCTCCTTGAAACCATTATCCTTTCTGGTCTCTAGAAGCCAAACACGGTTTCTAGCCTCTAGAAGATTCGATAGTTTGTTAAATTGAATGAAAACAAATTTAACGAAACAAAATAATGAATTTTCCAAAAATAATTTAAATATCCTGTCTTCATTCTTTAGATCAAATAGTAACCTTAAAGAGTACAAGCCAAAAAGTAAGATAATTATGTATGGTGACACATGTTAACTGGATTTATTGCAGTGATCATTTTTGCAATATATACAAATACAGAATCATTATGTTGTACACATGAGACTAAAACAATGTTATGTCAATTATATCTCACTTAAAAAAGAATATTCTATTCTTCCAAAACAAAGATAATTAAAACTTTAATGCCTTGCCATTAAGAAGAAGAAAATCTACCAGATTTCTAGTGTGAAACATCCATTCAGTTTATCTAAGACTTTTCCCCTCACCAATTCTTTCTCTTGGGTTTATTAACAGAACATGTCAATTTTACATAGCATCTTTAGAAATTCTGTTTGCTCTTATCTGCTGGAGGCCTCTTGGGGCTCTTAGCATTTTGGTAACTCACAGAGCAATGCACTCTTTCCTCTCTTAGCACTTAAGGAAGCCTTGATTCCTCCTTGTGAAAAACAAGTGCTTTTTGATGTAACTCGTTCACTGAGTGGGTAACAAAGCGGAGCCTGAAAATACAACAGTGGCTAAGTGAACGTGTGAATCGTAAAGATCTTATTGTTGAAGTTTTCCTGGGAGACCATGTTTTCCTCCTGGTACATCATTAACTCCTCACAGTGGGAAATTGGAAACAGGGAGAGGCAAGGAAGCAAGAAGAATGAGGGAGGAAAAACCGTGCAGTGATGTGCTGGCAAACCTGAACAACCGGCTTGAGAGAGTAGGGAAGGCTGATCTGTAGGTTTGCCAGTTTCTGTAGTGTAAGTATACTTAACTGTGACTGATTTCAAGCTACCAGTGGTTTAAGAGCTGGCTCATAAATTTCCTGAGAATTTAACAATTGGCTCTCAGAAGCTTTGGAGCCGGCTCAGCAATCCACTGCACGGCCATCCTCTCTCTCAACCTTCCCACCAGCTCTGGGAGGAGGTTTTCAGAGAGTGGCGTTAAAGGTGCTGGAAGTGAGGCTCCAACGCATTCAATAACTCGCTCACAGTACCTAAACCAGTTGGCAGTGGGGCCAGGATTTATACCCAGACCTGTCCGATCGCACACTTTAAGTTCTTAACTCCTACACTGAAGGGACATGGATGAAATGAGAGGAAGGAAAAAGAAGAAAAGTAAAAGAAGAAAGGAAACAAGGGGCGGCTTCGAGCTAAGGCTAAGCACAGGCAATGTATAAGAGCAGGGGCCCGGTAAACTGTTTTTGGAATGTTCAATGGTTTTCACATGTGTAAAGGGTCATAAAAACCAAATAAATAAAATTAAAAAGAACACGTGAGAAAGACTAAATCTGGCCCACAAAGCCTACGATATTTACTCTCTGGCCCGTTACCCCTGCACAGGCCTGATATGATTCTTGAGTCTCACTAGCCTGAGGTCAGCTGTAGGGGAGAAGGAAAGGGAAAGGAGACTAACCATTGGTAAGAATCTCCTACAGCCACCAGCACTTGACATAGATTACCTAATCCAATTCTTAAAATGACCCTAAGATATGGGTTGCATTGGCTGTCCCCATTTCAACCAGAGGGGAAACTGAGGTTCAAAATAAATTTGCTTATGTAAATTCACAGCTAAGAAATGGCAGAGCTCATACTGGGACTTAGGTCTTTCAAGCTCTAGACCCTCACCCCACAAGCATGAAACATTTTTCTCCAGGAATCAGTCTCTAGATTCTTGTTCTCGAGCTGTTGACCAAGAGATGATGGCTGGTGAGGGAAGAGATTGTACACTCTGAGAACCAATATATGACCAGATAATCCCTATGGTAATCTTAGGAACCAAGGATATGTTAGGTAGGTGGCACAGAGGAAGAAGCGAGTAGCTCTGTGACTGAGCTGGGCTTAAGGCTTGACAGAGAAGGAGATGACGAGCTGGTCCTGAAATGAAGTTCCCTGCAAGGGACAGTCTGAACCATCTCAGGGAAGCATGGAAGGCTGCACACTCTGGGAGCTGGTCGGCAGTCTTTTGTGCTTGCAGCACGGGGTTCACCGTGGAGAGATGGCATGGCATTCCCCTGGATAGTGAGGTCGGAGCTAGAATAGGGAGGGACAAGTTCTACATTCAACATCGTGATACCTCTCAGTTGCTAGGGGCAAAGACCGTTGAGCAGATAGCAAGGAAAATGGAAAACAGCATACATTATTTAGAATTAAATGAGATTACATGTGTGAAATATATGTTAGACATCTGACAACACTTAGGATGTCTAATACAATAAGATCATCACTAACTGAACCATGTTATAACTAATTGAACATTAAGTTATTTTGCATAAAATATTTAATTAAGAAACCAGAATTTTCCATATAATTAATATTAATCCTCGATTAACATTAATCCCAGTTGAGTGCTTCCTTTCTCTCTCTTTCCCCACTTCTCCCCACCATATGAGCACACGATGAGAAGGCAGCCATCCACAAATCAGGAAGAGTGCTCTCACCAGAACTGGACCATGATGGCACCCTGATCTTGAACATCCAGTCACCAGAACTGTGAGCAAATAAATTTCTGTTGTTTAAACCACATAGTCAATGATATTTGTTATGGCAGCCCGAGCAGACTCAGATAACCTACTAGAGTAGAAAATGACAGAATGATGAAAATCACTCTGAGTATTGAAACCAGAGAGACTTTGAACCGAGAAATTAATGACACAAGCATTAGAAAAGCTGAAAAGCCAGTGGGAGACAGTGAGACAACTCAGAGATTAATGACAGCAGAAGCTGCTGCCAACCCAAGACTGTGAGGACAAAAGGAGGAAGTGGGGGTTTCGAGAGCCCAGGGGCCGGTCACCTGTTGGAGGCCGAGACGTAGTGGGTTGTGTGGAGGAAGCAGCAACGTTGGAGGAGACAAAACTGTTGATGCAAACAGAGAGAAAGAAAGAGAAACAACTTCACTTCTCCCTTTCTCCTCTCTCCAGACTCCTACCAGTACTGCTCAAAGGCTGAACCCAGTCATGTCCAGAGGACCCTGGCACCTGGGAAACGCAGCCCCTGATGATAGCTCCCTGAGATACACAGCAAAGCAGGGTCTGGTAGCAAGCAGGCCAAGGATGGGCATATCGGCGGAGTCCACCAGTGTCTCTTCTTATGAGGGAACTGATCCCACCATACGAACCCCATGTAACCCAAATTATCTCCCAAAAGCCACACCTCCAAATAACATCATATTGGGGGTTAGGCCTCCAACATATGAATTTTGGGGGACACACATTCGGTTTACAACATAGATATTATTAATTTTCATATAATGCTGCTTTGCAGGTTAGGAAACTCAGGCTTGGAGAGGTAAAGTACCTTTCCCCAAATCCAAGCTTTCAAAAGTGTGATTCAAATCCAGGTCTAGCTGCCTTTAGTGGCATGCTATTAACTATTATAGTACATTGCTTCACAGTGTGTCTGCATAAGGAGCCAGTAATCAGATATGTACTTGATGTGCTAACACAAGTCAACAAAATTCCTGTGACTTCTACTAGCTTGTGGGAAATGGCCCATGCTAATTAATACAGGGGTCCCCAATCTCCGAGCTGTGGACTAGGACCAGTCCGTGGCCTGTTAAGAACCAGGCTGTACAGCAGGGGGTTAGCGGTGGGCGAGAGAGCTAAGCTTCATCTTTATTTTGCAGCCGCTCCCCAGCACTAGCATCACTGCTTCAGCTCCACCTCAGATCATCAGGCGTTAGATTCTCAGGGGATTAACGGTCCTTGCCCAAAAGGTTGGAGACTGCTGCTTTAAAATATAGAACTAACATCTATCTGTCTGTCGCTCTACAGTTCACAAAGAGCTCACCTGCCCATTATCTCATTTCCTCATTTGATCTTCACAATTTGCTTGTCAGGATGGAAGAACAGATCTAGGCAAAAACTGAAGGTCAGAGAGAGCAGGTTAATTGCTGCCAGTCACACAGCTAGGAAGTAACAAAAGAAAGGGACCCTTAAACCCAGACCTCCTGATGCTCCCCAGCATACCAAGTGGAACTGCAATGTTCTTTAGGGATCAACCAGAATGACAAAAGCGCATTGAGGGGGAGCAGCTCCTATTATTATTTTAGACTCTCTAAGTGTCATCAGATTCATTTACTGGCTTTTCTGAGGACTCGCCAGTGTACAGCGCTGTCTCTCTGAAGTTACCTACTTCAAGGGATTCTCCATTAGCCAGAAAAGGGGCTAAGTATGGTGGGTAAGAAGGGTTTGCAATGAGAACGTCCATCAGATGCACTCGCCTGGTGGCAGCTGGCTCCATTGATACTTCAGTGATCCCATCTGTGTAAAAATAGATAACCCTGAAGCACTTGAAAACATTTTGTTCTCTTAAAATAGGTTAAAAAACATTCCTCCCTTTTGTTTGCGCTCTTAATTTACTTAGCAAGACCCCTTCTTTCTTAGACTCTCGGGTCTACAACGGAAAGTGAATTAAAAGTTCTTTAAAAGATATTGGGAAAACTGAGGGATCGTAAAGTTTAAATGTCTTGTTGGGACATAGATTATTTGATTAACTGATACATTTATTATTTGCACAACTAAACAAATGAGATGTATGTGCATTTCACTGTATGAGGCAGTTTTGGGAAAGAAATGGATTATTAAAAAAGAGAGTCCTGTTCTCAATAAGTGTACAATCTAACATAATGGTTTAGACATGTTCATCAATCTGTGCATATAAAAATTAATAGTGATAATGTAATGAAAGACATAACATGGCAGCAGTGATAACTCAAAGCCTGCCCTTGGCAATGATCACCGATCTTGACTTAGTACTAAAATAGTGTGGTTTTAAAACATAAAAAGACTACTAAAAATGAATTAAGGCTCTGGTGAGGAAGCTCTAGTCCAGGCCATCTCTGGCTTTTGGTTTTATCCATCTGGCTTACAAGAAGTTTCCTAAATTAAGTATTAGAGGCCTCCTCCCTTAAAGATAACAAAGACAGAGCTTTCCAGGTCTGAAAAAAAATTCTGGGCCTTATCCTGCTGAATGTCCTGTTCTGCTGTCTAACTAAGATATTCATTCTCTTGAGGCCGCAGTGGGTAGCTTTGGATAGGTTTGGAAGCTGGCCATCTTAGTCAGTGTTATGGACTGAATGTTTGTGTCTCCCCAAAATTCATATGTTAAAGCCCTTACCCCCAATGTGACTATATTCGGCGGTGGTGCCTCTAAGGTTAAATGAAGTTGTAAAGGTGGAGCTCTGATACCACAGGATTAGTATTTTTATAAGAACCCCCAGAGAGCTCATTGTCTCTCTCACACACACACAGAGAAAAGGCCATGTGAGGACACAGTGAGAAGGTGGCCATCCTCAAAAGGAAGAGAGATGCCCCCCAGAAACCTAATGTGTTGACATCCTGATCTTGGATAGTTCTAGCCTCCAGAACTGTGAGAAAATAAATGTTTATTGTTAAGTCATCTAGCCTCTGGCACTATGTTATGGCAGCCCAAACAGACAGTCAGGGAAGAGAGATCTGTGGTGCATGAGGTGTGCTTTGTGGGAATCACAGCACAGGCCCGAGTGTGCTACGTGGGCCCAGTAATTTGACCAGCTTGGGTCAAAGTGGGGATGGCTCTCAAAGGGGGCCTGGAGGATGGGGTATAGTCAGAGGGAGTGCAAATCAGGCTGGATGAATGTTTTTAGGATCAGTTTGGAGGAGGCATAAATGTTAAGAATCTCTGTGAATGGGGTTACCATCAGAGCCAAAGATCAGGAGAATCCCTGAGCAGCACAAGGGAGTGTTGTGGGGTGAGAGCCTGACTGGAGAATGCTGACTTGGCTTCTTTCTGCTGGGCACTGTATTGTCCTCTCCACTCTCAGACGAAGCTCTCCCCCTCTCTGAGCAATCTCAGGCTCCTTTCTACCCTAATGATCTAAACTAAATGACTTGCCTTTCTCCCATCTTTTACACCCTTACTGCCCCCATCAAAACAGAAACACATACAGATGCAGACATATGTATATGCAATTTTTGTTACTGAATGATAGTCTTCAGTTTGATTTTATAGAGTAGTGCTAACTTACAAACCTCTGTGGAAAAGTTATGGTGTCAATAAATAGTCCCCTCCAGGGATATGTATGTATATATATGTATGTATGTATGTATGTATGTATGTATGTATGTATGTATGTATGTACATATCTATCTATCTATCTATCTATCTATCTATCTATCTATCATCTCGATATATATCTCCCTTTGTCTTAGAGGGTCATGGTGGATAGACTCTAAGGTAGCTCATGATCTAGTATTCACGCCTTTGTGTAAGCTCCTCCCTTGAGTGTTGGCAGGACTTGTGACGTACTTCTAATCAATGACGTGCAGCAAATGTAATGATGTACCTGATTATGTACAGGTGAGTGCATATTTGGATCTACAGTTCTGCCAGGTGCTTCCACATGTACGCAAGTAATTATGAAAAAAGGCATATCAGCTAAGTGTCTTGAGAGCTGTATTTAGAATGTGAGTGTGTGCACAGCATCCGTCCCTTCTGGTCATTTGTTCATGGAGCTTACTTGTGGTCTGTTGGAGGACATACATAATAAGTTAAAATTATAAAAATAATCATATCACATTTATGATAAAGGGTATAAAAGAAAAATACAGGGTTATCTGAGAGCATCTAGTGGAGGAGCTAGTCTAATGAAAGGGGTCAGGGAAGGTTTCCTGGAGGAAGTGACACATAAACTGAGTCTTGACACATAAGTAGAAGCTTGCCACTAGTAAGTTGGAGGGAGAGTGGGTTGTGGGGTGAGAGTCCGTCAGAGGAAATGGCACGTCAAAGAGTGTGAGGCAAGAGAGAATTTGGAGTTTTCTAAAAAGCTGAGCAGAGACCAGTGTGGTGGGAGCAAGATGGGGCAGTGGGTGGGGTGGCTGGCAGTGGTCAGCTTGTGCAAGACCTGGTGAAACCATCTGTGGCCTTATTTTTATTTTGAAAACTTTTGTGTGTGGATAAAGGATGATTTTCTGTCTCTATAAGGATCTTAGATTTCTGATAGGGTGGAAGAGAGATTCCTTAGGTAAGTGGCAAATAAGTTCAGTTCCTATGGAGTGAAGTGGGAAATTATAGAACCCAGGTTCCTGGAAGAGCTTGAAAGGGAGAGAAAAGAGCTATCGTTTAGTGTAGAGAGAGACACCACTAGCTTCTCAGGTATCTAGGAAGGAGCACTGTGAGGAGACTTTGACCAAGGCATTTTGGTAAGTTTCACTTTTTTATGAAGGACAGAGTAGAATCTATAACCATTTCATGCACCTAGAGTTGTACAGTCAAGTTTGTAGTCTCCAAACTTGAAAGCTAGAGACCTGGGTGTCCTGGCTCCCCCAAACAAGCAGTGCGACCGTGGGCTAGTCATTTAACTTATCTGGCCCCAGTTAACCAACTGGGTATGGGAGTAGATGAGCTCAAAGGTTCTAATAGGAAGGACTGTTCACATCTTCATAGGCCATCATGCCAGTGGCAGACAATCTCGTGAAGCCTGGCTAGAGAGAGTATACGAAGAAGGTGAATGACACCTCAAGAAGGAAGATTTGAGGCTGTGGTCATGAGAAAGAAAGCCAGCCTGGACTTGTTTAGGAAAGGCAAGGAAATGGAATCACACAGGATCTGGGACTCTACACTGTGCAACTACGACCACTGTAGCTTGCGTAATTAAAAGATACCGTAAAGTCAACTACGCCAAAGATTCTTAAACGACTGTTTTTTTTTTCTTTCATCTACCAATCTGCCCAAGTCCTCAGATTGCATTATTGTTATTATCATGGATTCTTTCTTTATAGTGCAGCAGTTTTAATTAGCTTTTTGTCCTGTTTTCTCCCCTCAGGGACCAATACATGACATCTGATGGCACCTGCATGCCCAGGACAGGTGGGATAAAGGAACAAACTCTATGAGCTCACGGTTCTGGGAAAGAGTGGCCTGATCGTCGTCTGGGTGAGGTTGGGAGAAGAATGAGGAGAGCCCAGCAGACAAAGCCTGCTCTGGCTGCTGCTTCCACATTGGCACCCAGAGACCCAGCCATAAATAATGCTGTTGGCCTGGAGAGACCACCCCCTAGCTGAGTCTGGAGTATTTCCCTAGCCTTGCATCAGCTTTGTTATTTATCTGATTCTTAGTTTCCTGGATGATTTTGGCTGGAAGAACTACTTCAAGAGTTGATGTGCCAATCTAATTATAATTCATAAGGCCAGAGGCTGCTGAGTCCTCTTGATTTTCCAACCTTGCAGATGGAATCAGGCCTGAAGAGTCAGGAGCCTGTCTGACCTTGGTGACCTCAATGCCAAACACTTTGGAATGTTCTATGGGAAAGTGGATTGTTGCATATTTTAGGATTTAATACTTTCTTTTGGTCCTTTTTAAAAAAATTTTTTTTTTGCAGAGAAAGTTCTTCCAAAGTCCCAGGCCAAAGAGCAAGATACAGCATTCAATGTGCCTCTCATTAGCTGCATGTTCTTGGCCAAGTTCTATAACCCATCTCATCTCAGTTTCCTCCCCAGTGAAGTAGAACTAATAATAATACCTACCACATGGGAGGGCAATGGGGAATAGATAAGATAATGCAAGTTCTGAGGCCAAATGGTTACGTGTCACCAGCAGTTAAATCCAGGAGAGCCAAAATCAGCACTGTCAGGATCTGTGTGTTAGGAAGGAAGAGGGAGGAATAAGACAACGTAACTGAACCTCAATTAGGAGAAAGCTTAGTGGGTCTAGGATACATGTTTTAGAGTCAGACCTAGGACCAACTCCCAGTTCCACCATTTACTACATGGGCAGTACTTTCTTCTCTGAGCCTCAGTTTGCTCATCTGCAAAATTGGAGTAAAAATAGTATTTGCTTTTTGGGTTATCTTGAGAATTAAATGAGATAATGCATGTGGCAGAGACTTGCTAGGCACACAGCAAATCTGTTTCTTCTTTTTCTGGGGTCATCAATTTCTCAGCCTCATTTTATCCAGGTAAGTTCTGGTCAATGGAATGTAGGTGGAAGTGACATATGCTGTGTAGTCTAAGCCTCACCCCTGAAATCTCCCTGTGATCCATTACGCCCTCCCTTTCCTTATCTGCTAGGTGGGTGCAGAGGATTCAGGGCTCAAGGAAGGCAGAGCCACTATATGGAAGTAGTCTCAGTCCCTGAATGGCCGTGTGGAGCAGATCACTCCTCCCTTAGCTCCTGCCCACCTATATTGGATCATGGCTTAAACTACTGAGATTTTTAGTTTTTTATTAAAATATTTACTCTGTCCTGATTTATTCATCCTCATAAAGTGCATAGTAATTCCTCAGTAAATGTTAGCTATTATTATTGCTATTTGCTCCCTGACTGGAATGGATGAATGGGCAGTTCCACGCCCACCATACTTAAACAAGGCTTAATATTACAAGTGCATTTGCCTTGCTGGAAGATTGACTCTTTGGATTTCCCCCCAGAAGAAATGAAATGATTCATTCCTTTATTCATTTCTCCAATCAATAAGCATTCACTTGGATGCCTACTACTTATATAGTTTGATCAGGTGCTAGAAAATGCAGAGATGACAGCACCATATTCATGGAATCTTCAGTTTCACAAAAAGAGACTGACACACAACTAAGTGTATCAGCATGAAAAATAAAAATGTATGCCTCAACTCTCACCTAGTCATTGTGAGTTGTGGCTTATGACACTTTGCTTTGTAGGTCTGTAGGAAAGTTTTCTCACTTTCCTGGCAACTTTCGCCTTGGCTTTACATGCTCAGGGAATAAAGAAGGAGGAGGGTTAAGCAGGAACTCTTGTTTCACTGAAAACCAAATGTGTGTTTGTGTGGTGTCGCCCTGTGGCATCTTGCAGCCTTCCAGCCCCTTCCTTTTTCTCTCCCTCCCCAGGACTGAGCTTCTGTGCATCATTGGATGCCTGCTCCTCCTGCCTTGTGCTCATGTGTCCTGCTTTCCCAGGGCAGGCTTAACAATTGTGACAGTCCAGTGCTGGTTCTGTTCAACACTGCCACCTCCCCTTCCTGGAGCTCAGCTTTCTTATTTGTGAAATAGGCTGCTAGACTGGAACTCAGTCACCAAATATGCAGCATTTCCTTCCATCCGTGACAAACCACACTGATGTATCAAGGCACTCATTTTCCTGAGCCTGAGCCCACAGAAGCCATCAAAAACTTCCTCAATACAGACTTCCAAGCAGCTCCATCAATCAATTATTGTTGGCCCAAGGGCTAAATGATCTCCAGGCACCTTCGGTAACAATAATAATCATCTCTTACCCCCTTAGACTTGTTTTTTAACGCATTTTTAGATATTTAACCTGAAAAGCACCTTGAGGATGGCATAGTATCTGTTATTTTTATACCCTTCCCCCATTTAGCTTGGCTCTCAAGGAGAACTCAATGCATATTTGAGAACTGAGAAGGAAGGCCCTACTCCTGCCCCTCTCTTCTGACTTTGCTTCTATTCCCTTACCAGTAGACTCTTTTTCCATCACAGGTACCAGTCTCATTAGAACTGCCTGTTTGACCTGGAATGCCATGACTGCATAAGTTCATCTAACCCATCCCTCTGCTTCCAATCAGGCTACTTTCACAGTCATTCCAGCACTGACAAGTGCTGAGTCTGTTGAAGAAGGACAGCTGTCAGGGCCAAGAGTCCTTTCTTATAATGCCTGCTGGTTAAACCAGTGCAGGTCTTTGGATCTGTTTGCTAATGACTAGTGGCCCAAAGGATTCCAAACCCTGACCTTGGATTTTTCCTTCTGAATATATCATTAGGTCTGATTGTGTGCCAGACCGACTCAGTGGCAAGACTTTGTAACTGTGCCTTTTCATTCATTATTATTTTTAGGGCAGATCTGTTTCTCATTGACTGGGGCTTGTAGGGCCCCTCCTTTGCCTTGTCATGCTTAGGGCAGTCCACTTGGCAGCCTTCCAAGGACCATGCTTGCCGGAGGTGCTGTCGCCTGCCTCTCCTGACTGGTGGGTACAGGCTTGGGCTAAGGCTGCCTTTGTTCTTTCACAGTGGGTTGCTTTTTCTTGGGCTTGGATGGCTCAGCAAAAGTTATTGGATGCTCTGCAGGGTGGGAGCCCCGAGCTGCACAGTTTATGTTGGAAACTGTGTACATTGTTCTGGGTTAATCTCATGGTGCCTGCATTTTCCCTTTTTTGTCTGACAGCCTGAATGGTATGGCATGGGAGTGGGGTGGGGAAGGGGTCATGCACAAGTCAAGGCAGTCTGTGTTGTATCATGGAAGGCTCATTCCCACCACGAGGGGAGAGGGGGTCAGTGAGGGTGCTGGTGAGACAACTGTTTAGAGTTAATTGTTAAAACTGTAAAGCCACCTCAAGCATAATCAGGGGAAGGGCGAAAGAGGAAGATATGATAAAAGGAAAACAAAGATCAGGGAAGTAGGAAAGAAGGTAAAAAAATGGGAGAAAATGTTTTTTTAATAGATCCCTCCTAGATCACTTTAGCCTTATCATTTGAGGTCCTATAGAATCTATTATATACACCAAATAATTCACCTCACATTGTATACAGGTTTCTGATCTAAATGCCTCTCTAGGCTCATGTTCTTCTCAGAGATTGTCCTCATCTTTGGCCTGAATTCCACTCCATGGCGAGTGACCAAAAGGGCTTTTCCATACTGTCTGCGTCTTCTAATCTTACGTCCTCAGGCTTTTCAATGTCTCCACTCCTGAGACTCTGGCCTCTCTTCACCCACACTATCTACCACAAAGTTGCCGATTTCCTTGGGGGGAAATAAAATCTACTTATAACAAAATCTCACAAATGCATAAAGTTCAGTAAGAGTTGGAGTGTAATGACGTTAACCTACAAATTCTGGCCACTGTCTTGCCTTTAGTTCTCTTTTTGCTTTGCCACCTTTCTCATAGATCTACCCTCTCCCTTCCCACATTTCCCACCGTGTGAAGCTGCCTTTTAACTCTCTCTTTCCCCCTCTGACACTACTTGACAGGGAGTATTTCTTCAGTTTTCTGGAAAATTAATTTCCTTACATTTGGATAGCACTTTACAGTTTACAAGATGTGTTCACGAACCTCATTAAAAAGAAATCTTCACAACGATCCCATGAAATTCAGATATTAATTTAGTACCTGTTAGAACTAGGCCTTAAATCTAGGTTATGTGACCTCACGCCCTGTGTCCATCTACCTCTCCGGAACAGCCAGGACCTTTTGTAGAGTGAGGAAGGTGAACTAGGAAGCTGGGTCTTTGAGAGTGAGTAGGGGATGAAAAGATCTGAGGAGGTAGAGACCAGGGCTGTGCTAAAAGTGAATCTCACAGGAAATGTCTCAGTTCAAGTCATCCATGTTTTCTCTTTCTCAAGCCTCAAGATTTGCCTGTTTACTTTCGTTTTCTGGTTCACTAACTGTAGCTTTTGACTACAGTTACTTTTTATTTATTCGTTTGTTCTGTAATTCGTCAGCTTTGGTGTCTACAGTATCTCAGGCAGCAGTGCGTCTTTTCCCTGAGCTTGTCGTGGAGCAGAGTGGGCCCCTGCACAGCCACAGGGCCAACCCTGCCCCTGGAGCCAGAGGCAGCCTTTCGGAGAATTCTAGCAACAGGAGGTAAACGGGCTTCTCCTCTGCAACAACCAACCTCCTGTTTTCACTGACACCCTCAGGCAAAGACTAAGGCCACATGTTTTTCTATTAATAAACATAAAATTAGGGGAAGCCATGTTCTCATTCCAGAGGAACACTCCAAAGCTCTCCATCTTCCAAGAACGTCTCACGTGGAAGCCAGCTGCAGTGGTGGTTCAGCTGATGCACTCATCCCTCCTCTATGTGCTTTTCACTCATGGCATCCATATACTGTGCTCGCTGGCTTCCCCTCCACCTCACTTGTTGGTCCCTCTCAGGCTTCCGTGAAGTTTTCTCCTCTTCATGCTGGAGGCTCCAGGGCTCAGTCTTTTGTCTTCTCTTCTCTAATGGCACTTGCTCCCTTAGTGACCTCATCCAATCTCATGCCTTTTAAACCACCTATATGCTGACAACCCCCATATTTATCTCTCTACACCAAATCCAGGCTGGTGTAACCAACATTGCCACTTTGATGTTTAATAGATATACTAAGCTTAACAGTCCAACAGAAACTCGTAATCTTTCTTCACAAAACTTCTTTGCCTATAGTTTACTCCGCTCCAGTTGATGGCAACTTTACTTTTCCAGTTGCTTGGGTCAACAAACTTGGAGCCATCCTGGACACCTCTTTTCCCCCAATTCACATCTAATCCACTGGCTTGACATTAATCTAATTCAGAATCTCCAGCTTCTTATAACTCAACCACCAGTGTCATTTCCCAAACCTCTCTCCTTGTTTGTTACAACACTTTCTAACTGGTTTGCCTTGCTTTCCTCCCCTGACCCCTTACAGTCTATTCTCAGCATAGCTGCCAGAGGGTTCACTTTAAAACATGCATTGAATCATGTGCTATCCCTCTTCCCCTTAATGACATCCTGATACTCAGAGTAAAAGTCAAAGTCTACAATGGTGTAGTAAACTGATTGCATCCATGGCTGCCATTCTTCACCCCTCCTATCTGCCGCCTTGTTAAAACAACTCTACCGCTCTTCCTAGCAAGACATGGGGTCTATTTCCCCACCCTGAAACGACCAGCCCTGTGATTTGCTTTGGCAGAATGCAGTGTAAAGGAAAGTGTGGCACCTCTGAGCCTGGGCCCTTCTTGGAACCCTGCAGTACCCATGTAAACAAGCCCAGGCTAGACTGTGGGATGGTAAGAGACATGTGGTCTAGTCCCCGCCTTGCCGCATCTGGCAGCCAGCCAACAGTCATGAGAACAGACATGAGAACGAGGCTATCCTAGAATAGTTCAGCTGAGATAAGCCCAGCCTGGCCAAGATCATCAGAGCCTAGCTGAACTACGGACTGATGAGCAGTAGAAGAGTCTTATTGATTTGAACTGCTGGGTTTTTTGGTTGTTTAGTATGCCACATTTTTGTGGCCAAGAACTGATATGAATGCCTTACAAGGCCCTCTGTGATCTATACCCTCCTTTATTTGTCTGACTTCATCTTCTACTGCTTTTCGGGAGCTTTGTTTACCATGCTCCAGCCACAGTGACCTTGTTTTTCCTGAACTCCGCCAAGTATGTGTTGGCCTCGGAGCCTTTGCACTTGCTATTTCCTCTGTCTGGAATATTTTTCTCCACATATTCTCATGGCTACCCCCATAATTTCTTCTGCAACGTGCTTAAATAACACATCAGCAAGGGTGATATTCAAGATGTTTTTTTAAACTGACCAACCAGTACAGTCAAGGGCACAGAACAGAATCAGGTCCTGGTTGACCCCTGTTGAGCTAGGAATTCATCTTTTAATAGCTTTATTGTGGGGAATGTTCCAAAAGAGGGGCCAGGACAGACAATTCGGTAGAGAGGGCAATAGTAGAGGGCTCTAGGCCATGCTTTTTAAAGACTTGGTAAGAAAATATTTTAACATTTTAACAGAGAGAGCAGCTCTGCTTATCAGGAAGGTGTTCCTCCACCACCCTGACCACCATCTCCCTCACCAGTGTGCTCTCTAGGCCCCTTGTTTTATTTACTATGTCTCCAAGCACTTTTATCACCATCTGATCGATAATATATTGGTTCCTGTACTTGTTTATTACATTTCACCCTTCTCCTCCCTCTAGAACAGTGCCAATCAATTGAAGTTTCTGTGATGATGGAAACGCTCTATTTCTGAGCTGTACGATAACAGTAGCCATGTGACAATCAAGCACAATACTATATCATCGGTGCTCAAAACAGAATCTGGCCTACAGGCTTTGTTGAACGAATAAATGGTCAAGCAAATAAATATGGCAAGTGAGGAGAGTAGTAGATTATAAGAGGGGGTGTCCACGTGAAATGTTTTAATGTTCATTGGAAGCTACGATCATGATAGGGGATGGTTTGGGGACATAGAAGATGAACTTCTCACCTACTCCTCTCAATCTGGCAGGATCTACCGAGTAGGGGAAGATTCCTCCTTTGCATTTATTTTTATCCTTTTCTAACCTATTGGCAAGTGGGCTGGGCAGAATAAAAGTTTTCCTTTGGCCTATACGTGCAGAATATCAGTGGGAGAAAGAGGAGCCCTGTGACACTGAGGCTTTGTTAGTCCCAGTCTTTAGGGTGCCTGTGCGGAGCTCAGATGCTGCAGGATGACTCCCCTACGACACAGAGAGTCTACACTGAGGAAATGTTCTTCCCCTGGCTCTGGGCAGCTGAGATCAGTGGGAAGATGCGCCACCAGCTGAGTCTCCAGCAGTGCTCAGCCAGCCACTCTGGTGACCTAGGGAACCAGTCCCAGGCCCACCTGTAGTAACTCATTCCCACCGCTGGTGTCTAGAGTCCTCAACCCTGTGACAACAGCAGGTACTCTCGTATCCTTAGTGAACTATCCATCTGATTTGCTTGTGAAAGTCCTGGTTATACCTGTTGCCTCGACACCCATTCTCTGTAGTGCCCCTTTCACTCTCAAAAGTGTCTGGATAAATTACAAAAGATGATAAATGATACTGTCATCCTACATTAGTGAGATTTTACTTCACATCAGGCATTGTTCTAAGCACTTAACATATTTTTTTCCTTTACATTTACACCTTGTTGCCCATGGGGCAAATAGTACCTCCACTAACTCTAGAACCCAAGAAGCTGAAGGATTGGTCTGCTGTTCTGGGAACCAACAGGTTTAGACCTTGGCAGCAAGTGGGTAAATACGCACCAGGAGCCTCCTCCCATGGTCTTTCAGGAATGTGACTTGCACCAAGCACCTCTTCCCTCCTCCTGAAACATGTTTCCATTGGAGAGGAGGTCCTGCCAGGGAAAAGACTTTCCCGTGTCAGATAATGACTTCCCTCTCAAGCAATCGGTAGCATGACAATTTCCAGGGTGAAGGCACCGTATCTGCTGTTGTGGGACCATTTCCCACAGCCAGTAGAACAATACTCACATGTTGCCCTTATTTCATGAGAGCTGATGTTTCTCCCATGGGAGGATTTGAAACTCTTGGGAGGAGATGAAGCTTTCCAGGGTGAGGTCCAAAGAAAGCTAGGAGAGGCTCCAGTTCATTCCAAACCTGGTATCTTCTCAATTGACTCTGGGCATGTCAAGTCAAGGCAGAGGGTGAGATGAACAAACCAGAAGTCACCAACCTCAGTTCTGCGATTCAAAGTGGAATCAAATTAACTCATGGAGTTGGATGACTTCCAGATTGCTTATAAATGCCACGGAAAGGCAGTAGTAACACCATGGCTATATTCCCTCTTTTTCACTTTTCTTTGGAGTCTTTTTAAAAGAGGCTTTCAGCTCAGTGTATCATTGAAAATGCTAACAATAGCTTACCATTGAATAGATCTTTATAATATATAAAATGTCTTTCACATCTATTATCTCAATGGGTCTGACATCAATCTTATGAAGTAGGCAAGTCTATAATAATAACTTTGTTTTAAAAGCAAGAACACTAAGGTTCAGTGAGGTTAAGTGATTTGCTCAAATTCACTTGTTATGATAATAATAAGTATCATTTATAGAGTGCTTAAGTGCTTTACATACATTACCCCATTTAACTCTCGAGGTAGAGATGTTACTTGCTCTAGGAACCCCTAGGCTGCAGGGAGGTGCCCACTCACAGTCAAGTCATCCAGCAGGGAAAAGTTGGAGCTGGGACAGGAACTGGGTCCCTATTTGAAGCCCAATTTGACTTGAAATCCTGTGCCCTTTCTAATATGCAGGGGTTTATGTTTCCAAAGTATTTTTTAAAATGAGAAGAATTGTCTTTTTGAGAAGTCTGAGACTTTAACTGGCAAGAGGGTGGGTTAGAAGGAATCCCGGAGGCGAGACAGAAAGAGAAAGGTAGGTCTGAGAGGTGCAGCAAGCGGGCAGATGACGCTGTTGAGACTAGTCAGCATGGGACCTCACGGGATCTGGCGTACAGCACACTGCATAAAGCAGGGACTACATTTCTCTTATTGCCCCCAGGACATGCTAGATGCTCGATGAATGAGCAGAAGAATGAATGGGTTTTAAATTCATAAAATAAATAAAATAAGATAAAAATTATTTTAATGGCTCGTCAATACCTGGATAAATATGGTATCACCCACTTACCAGGTACTTGGTTAAGGACTTCCTAAGTATTATCTTTTTTCCTTATGCAACCATCTCATCTCATCTCATTAGGCTATAAACATGAAATAAATTTACGTTTAAATCACTATTTTCAGAGGGCTTTGTTGACCAGATCTTGCGATTCCTTAATGATATGTTGGAAACAAACTATATTTTTGGGTCAATTTTGTTATTAAAAGCTCTATCTAGTTTCAGACTTTAAACTCAGATTCAAAACTCAAACTTTTCTCTTCTCCTTTCAGTATAATCTGCTTGGAGTGAAGCTGGGGGCTGGCAGGTCATGCCTTGGCTTCGAGATGTTTTTTTTCACTACCTGTATTTTAAGCCTCAATTCCCTTGGTAAGGGTAGGTACAGAAGCTGAGAGTTGAGGTAGAATCTTCTTCTACCTCAACCTGGCTGTTGGGTTGTGACCAAGTGTCCCAGCCCAGGCCTCATGGTGGTTTGGTCTGATTTTTCTGCTCCTGGACACTCTGCTAGTAGGGTGTAGCAAATACATGTAGTTTTCCTGAGGATGGGATGAGCAGTGTAAACACTTCACTTTTACTCCCTTCATCATCAAGGACCCCTCAGAATGGGGGCCTGTGCTTCCTATCTACTCTACTAGTGCTCCACATTCCTACCCCTTTCCAAGTGGCTTTGCCCCTTTTGACCACTCTGTAACTCCTGCTCCTTATTCTAACCCATGGCCTCCATCCAGTGGATCCTGAGGACCATTGAGATTATCTTTCTCATGCTCCAGTGGTGAGAACTATGTAACTTGGTGGCCTCCTCCATCTTATTCCCAGGTACAGTCAGTCAGGGTCCCTTCCTACCCTACTGAAGCTCTCCAACAAGATTTCCTCCTTCAGATATCTCTAGAAATAAGTGGCACTAGTCTCTATGTTTATTTACATATCACAGCTTTAGGGTATACATGGCAGAGTCTCCCAAGAACTCCCTCATCATGCCCTGCTTAGCTCCTGTATCCTGTGGTAATACCTGTGGCCTGGCAGATTCTGCATCTCAGCAAGAATCCAGACGGGCAACAAGATACCAGATTTCGCCTTCTTACAGGCATGCCTAGATCTATAAATGACTCTCTTAGAACTTCAGTGTTTCTCTTGGCTTTGCGGGGAGGACACCACCCCACCTTTCCCTTACCACTGAAGGTACACGAGGTTACACTCTTCCACTCAGACGTGCTCTTTATTTTCTTCCTCCTCCTTTCCTCCGCCCCCACTCTCCTCATTCTCTCTGTGTGTAGACCAAGGGGGATGATAAGAAGCAGTGCTATTGGTTGGCTTTAGCTAAGCTGGGTCTGCCTCCTCTTAGAAAGCCCTGGAGTGGGGTGGAGGGGACTGGCTCTAATTATTCAGGACCCACTCTCTCTTTTTAGTCAACTTTATTTGGGAATAATTTATATGAATCAAACGAACCCATTTTAAATGTACATTTAAGTGGGCATTTGAAAATATATATGCATGCATAGCTACCACCACAATCAAGATAGGAAACATTTTCATCATCTCAAAAAGTTCCCTATACCCTATCCTCATCTATCTTTTTAGCCCTCCTCCTCCCCACACCCCATGGCCTCTAGTTGCCTCTATGGGGCACTCAATATCCTATAGCATTTTAAAATAACTTTGTGATATTAATAGGTAATATTTTTATTTTCCAGCAGATAAAAAATAAGACTCACACTAAATTACATTTCCAAAGAAAGAGAGGAGTAAAGAATTAGCCTGGAAAGAAGATTAGAGTAAGAAATTATGAGACTATGTTGGAATGGGCTAGGGATATAAAGTAAATCTGGCCTTCCTGTGGCAGAGGGAGGCAAAGGCCCAATCCTACAGGTCCTTGGAGGCCATGCTAAGCAAATCTTTATAGTTCTAGAAATTAAAGCAATTACCTATGCCAAAATGATGTGTTGACAGGGAGAAGCTGCCACTGTGTGTGCGTGTGTATGTGTGTATGTAAGAGAGAGAGAGAGAGAGAGAAAGAGAGAGAGAAGAAGAAGAAGAAGAGGAGGAAGAAGGAAGGAAGGAGGAGGAGGAGGAAGGAAGGGAGGAGGAGGAGAAGGAAAGAAGGAAGAAGGAAGAGAAGGAAGAAAAAAAAAGAAAAAGAAAAAAAAAAAAAAAGATAGAAGATTATTGGCGAAAAATTAACTGCTCTGAAATTCTTCTTCTTCTTCTTGGCGAATTTATCCTTCATGTATAACTTAATGTATGCATGTGTGTTTTAATGAATGCAGGACTAGGAATCAGGGAAATTGAATCCCCGCCTTGATTCTCTCATGAAGAGCTGTTAATTGTGTCTATGTCATTTCTTTTCCCTATTTTTCATTTAGTCACTGGCAAGATGTGTAATAGTTGCCCTAATGGTGTAAAAGCTCATAAAAAAAGTAAGAGACATTTTACAGCCAGTCTTGTGTCCATTAGGCTGGGATTCAGTCCTCCTCTTTGCAATCTGCTTTCTTTTAGTACAGAGAAAGGCCAAATAGCTACTGCTGATTTATTATTTAAATAAAGAGCAAACAAATCTCAAATATGCAGGTGGTATCTACAATGATGCCTGGTTTTCCTTAAAAGACATTTATCTCTTGTCAGAGCAAGGAAGGAGATGAAAAGAAATTTCTAATTACAGAGAAATATGCTGAAAGGAACATTCTTATTTATTTATTTATTTTTTGCTGCGAAATTATGGGGCAGGGATTAGGTGACCTCTCTTACATCTTTTAGTATGTCATAAACATAGAAAATCAGAGAATTTAAAAAATACTTACACATACAAAAGGTTATTTATAGTATATGAATAAAGTATTAAAAAAAGAGAGAGAGACAAAATGAACATCTGCGCACTCACCACGCTCATGTGAAAAAGAGGTTAGTACCAGTAGGTCATTCAAAGCTCCATTAAGCTCTCACTGATACAATCCCTTTACCCTGCCCCAGACTTAACCACTATGGTGAATATTGTGTTTTTCCATTCAAGGGCTTGTTTTAAAACCACATATGATAATAGCCCTTAACTTGTTCTAAGCCGACTCATGCTGAGTGTATCACTCTGCAACCTGCTTGTTATGTTCACTTTGACATTTGTGAGGTTTATCAATATGGATGCATGCAAACCTATTCCAGGTATTTACAATCCTATATGTGTGTAAGTATACTACAATTTGATTACCACTTTCCTGTTGGTGACAATATGGGTTGTTTTCCATTTTTATCATTAGAAATGCTGTTTTGAATATTCTTGTCTGTGTCTTCTGATGCATATGAGCACAAGTTTTTCTAGATTTTGAAATCTTGATTTTTTCTAGATTTCTAGATAATGAAACTGCCAGGTTTCAGTGCATGACATATTCAACTTTAGTAGATAATGCTACACGGTGTTCCAGAGTGATAGTCCCAATTTAAACTTCTACCAACAATGTATAGGGGTTTCCATTGTTCTTCAGTCCCACCAACTCGGTATTCTCAGGCTTCTTAATATTTTCCAAACTGAAGAGTATAAAACAGTACCTCACTGTGATTTTACTAATGAGGTTGAGCATATTTTTATATGTTTATTTGCCATTTTTGTTTCCTCATCTATTATATACTTATCTATTTTTTTGTTGGGTTATCTGTTTTATTCTGATATGAGGAATTTAGAAGCTCCTTATTTCTTTTCTAAATAGTAATTCTTTATTGGTTACATGTTGCAAATATTTATGCCAGTTTCCAGATTTTCTTTTTGTTTACTTTATGTTGCTTTTTCACAAACAGAAAGTCATTCTTTTCATTAAAGAACAAAATTTTTAATGTCAATATAGTTGAATTTATCAATCTTCTTTTACGGTTTGTATATAGAGCAAATTCTTCCCTAAACTGGTCATAAATGTATTCTCCAATATATTACTCTAAAATTTTATATTTTGCTTTTCAACTTTGTGTCATAATCCATTTAGAACTGATTATGTTAGGAAGGAATTTCGTTTGATTCTTTTCCATGAGGATAACTCATAATTTCTGCACTATTTATTTACTAATCTCTTCTTTCCCACTAATTTGCAATGACACTCTCTGTTATATGTAAGGAGAAGCTACCTCCATACGCAGATCTGCTTCTGGGGTTTCTCCATTGAACTCTCCCTTAGTTTGTCTCTCCCTTTGCCAACATTGCTCGGTTTAATTTTAACATTTTTGTTATAACTCGATATATGGTAGAGCAATCCCTCCCTATTCTACATTCCTCTTCTTCTAAAGGACTTTTGGGAATTTCTTGGCCCTTTGTTTTTCCATTTAAATTTTATAATCATCTTGTCAAGGTCCATAAAAATCCTAATAGGATTTTAATTGGAATTGCATTAAATCTATGGAACCACTAAGGAGAATTGACATCTTTGTGATAATAATTCTTCCTTATCTATTTATTTAGCTCTTCTTTTAATAAAGCTTATAATTTTGTAATGTTCTCGCATCATTTAGAATTATCTGTATGTACTTTATATTTTTGAACACATTACAAATAACATGTTATGTATTTTGATCTATATAGCTGGTATATAAAATTCAATTTATTTTTTGCAATGGATTTTTTGTCAAATTTTCATCTATAAAGTCTGCTAAATTCTCTCATTACTTATAATGTTTTTCCTAGTTTTCCTTAGTTTTTTTTTTTTATGTTGCCAATCATATCATATATGAAAACTTCCAGGAAAGATAAGGTTTATTGGAGCCTTGAGATAACAGACACTGCATGTGGTTTTATAAAGTATAGATTTTTGATCTTGACTCATTTGTAGGTTACCTTATACAAGCCTGACAGTTTTTTATTTACAGAACTCTTCAAAGTTTCCATCTATACTATCAACATATTACAGATAGAATCGAGTTTAAGGAAAGGTAAAAAAAAAGCTTTGTCATTGGTACACTTGGAAGGGCCCTAAGGGGTGATCTTACCTCACCTCATCACTTCATAGTTGAATACACTAACACCCAGAGAGATGAGTGATTTGTGAAAGTCACACAGCTAGCTAGAGGCTAAGCTTGGATGAGAACCATGTCTCATGATCCTTGAGCAGGATTCTTTCTGTTACTGCACTTATTCTTCGTCTTTCTCCTCCCAATAGGACTCTGGTATCCTCATCTTGTCCATTCACAGTGCCCTGTTGATCCTGCCTCCATTACAAACCCTGCATCTTTCAAATCAAAGTGTCCCATCCCATTTCCTCCATGTCCTACTTTTAGGAGTCCTACGAGGGTTTGGTGTTGAACCTAAAGAGCCATTGGTGAACTGAATATCAATGACTGTTCATGGCTCAGTCTGTTGCTCCTTGTCTAAAGTAGCTTGGATGTCTCACTCATATGAACAACCAATCATAATGTTTTTAAGAGTTAAATTTATTGATATCTCACTATATGCCAGACACTGTGCTTAAGGATTTTATATAAATTATGCCATGGATATTGTGTGCATTATGTCATTATCTCATTTGAGTGATGAGTTCTAAGGGACAAGCTCAGTGAATGATATATTTGGAGACAAGTGGGGCTTTTCTGCCCTTTTTTTAGTGATATCACTCAGGCAGTAGCCTGACGCCTTGGGCGCGGGGCCAGCACATGAGAGGAGCCTGCCTCCTCTTTCAGCTTCTTCAGCTCTCTGTCTAGGGAGCCCTCTGTGCATATTGCAGAGGCCAAGCAATGGAAAGTGCTGCGTGGGTGGGATTACTAGAGCTGCTATCTGGACGAGATTCTCAGAGCTGGGACTGCTCACACGCCCTAGGTATTCCAGGGCTCTGAAACTCGTATGCCAATGAACTGGGAAGCAATAGTCAGACTACAGGACGCCATGTGTGGCTTAAGTGAAGAAGTACCCGGACAAGAGGCCTTTGTTGTAGAATTTATCATGGTTTTCTAGCCATCAGCAGCTTGCCTTAGTACCCATGCCTCTGCTTGTCAGAGCAAAAAAAAAAAAAAGAGAACAACTATTAAATAACAGTAACTGTAAGAAATAACTGTAAGAAAATAACTGTAAGAAAAAAATCAAAATTTCATAAACCCTCTGTAGTGCATTTATTGTAGCTATAGTTTGAAATGATTATTTTAGGGTTTATTTATATCTACAGTAAAAATCAAATATAGAAACACTATCATCTGCACAGCACTCTATGGTTTAAGAAGCAGCATATTATAGCAACTTTGACTTTCAAACTCAAATGTTTTGGGGGCTTGTCTCTCAGGTACAGGTCTTAAAAGCTGGGGTGCCAGATGTGGGTTTCAAACCCTTCATTCATCAGGGAGAAGCACGGAGTCGTCAGTTCTCTTTCAGTTGTGGGTGTAGTTTATGGCAACATTGTGTCTTGGCCTCGCCTATCTGCTTTGATGTGGGTTTTTCTTTTCTTTCTTTTTTTTCATTCTCCCAATGTGTAAGAGTTACTTAGCTTAGAATAGCTTAGTTTTTGGTTTTCCTTTTCAGAGGAAATTTTTCCATATGTAGCTGTAGATTTGGTGTGTCTGTGGGAAGAGGTAAGTTCAGGATCTTCCTACATCGCCATCCTGAACTGGTCTCCTCTGGCAACTTTGAGAAGACGGGTGTGGGGGGAACTGAGATTCTAAGCAATTAAGTATATTTCTGAAGGTAGACGTTTGGGTGAAGTCCAAATACAATGATCCCTTTCAACCTACCTAATACTGCCATTACTTTGGGAATATCAAGCTGTGAATATTTAAAGGTTTCTTATGGTCCACTAAGAGTGGGTGATTTTATATTGAAAATAACTTAGTGCCCTTTGAGAGTATGACCAAAATTCCCAGGATGCTCTGCAGTGTCTTATTTCAAACAGTTACTAACAGGATCTAGTAGACAATGCCTGATCTTCTACTATATATGTACTAATTTCCTTTGTCCATCTTTTTATTATCTCATTCAAAACCATTTCCCTTTGTATGCATGTGTATGGTTTGGTAGAGTGAGACTATAAAGAAAGATTTATTAATTAAGTTGTTCAATAGATAGACAGTGGACCTGATAATCTGAGCCAACAAAGCTTAAATCATCCACCGGGGCTTAAAAGTGTCTATTATCACCCCACTTTGTGTCAAGGATGAGCTAAGCTCATCACTCGAACTGAGAAACAGAACCGAGTGGAACGGTCCAAGTGGGTGAGGAATGTTTTAAATGGGATATTTAAGTTTTGGGTGTTTTTACTAAGAAGACAAGATTTTAGCTAGCTCAGCTTCCAGATGTGAGATATGTGATGCTGGAAGATCTATAAGAAGCCAGAGGAAGTGCCTGGACATTTATGTAAATCTGCCTAGATTGGATCATGGTTAGTTATCTTAGAATCTTAATTGTTATCTTAATATTGTAATATTTGACACTTTATAAAGTTCTTTGCTTCATTTGCTGGAATCTTCAGGGATCAGAAAATTATATTTTTAAGAAATAATAACTTTTATGCTGTTTATATATTTTTATTTTCCTTAGTTTTATCTAGAAACCAAGAGTAGATAGGATAAAAGGAGCCCCACCCCCTGCCAGCCCCCTTCATGCTTGTTCAATGTCTTCCTGGGGCCCAGATAGAATGGAATATTTTCTTAGGAACCCCCCTCTGCTCAAAACAGGATGACTTTTGTTTCAATAATGGGCTTATTCCCTGTAGTTCCTTCCCCAGAAGTACAGCTAGAGAATTTAGAGTGGAGAATTTCTGGTCCAGGATAAGCAACTTCGTGGTACAAATGTCTCCACTCTCACCTCCCTTGTCCATGGTGGACATCACCGAATGAGCACATCGTCCCGTTCAGCCTAGATGTGTGTAGGTAGTAACATAATTTTAATTTTACAGATGAAGAAACAGAAATTTAAAAATTAAATAACTTTCTTAAGTTTTTATGAAACTGAAACCATTATTTTTCAGAGAATCACTACTAATTGATCAGAGTTGGCAGCTAATATGAAAAATATTAGCCATCTATGATCTAGTTCAACCTTATTTTTCATGACAGATAATAAGAGTCTAGAGAGTTTGAATAATATAGTAAAAATACTTTGCAAATTTGTAAAGAATGCTGAAGATGTTAATTGTTTTTATCAAGGACATAAGCCCAATTAATTTATAGCCATTTTCAAACTTCAGTGTGCATCAGAGTAAATTTGGAGGTCTATTAAATCAGATTGCTGGGCCCCACCTCAGAGTTTCTGATTCAGTAGGTTTAAGGGCCAGCCTAATAATTTTCATTTCTAATAAATTCCCATGTAGTATTATTGATCCTGTTGATCCACAAACCACACTGGTTTACAGCATACCTGAACTCAAATTTGATTACCATGAAATTTCTCTTCATTCTCTTTTGCATTGTTTTTAAGGCTAAAAAGATATTTTGTAAAATACAGTTTTTTAAAATCTATTATCTCTAGTGAATACACTTAAAGACATAAGAGAATCTAACTGGTTTTTGTGATGTTTTTCTGCTGCTGTATTTCATAAAATGTTTATGTTGATTAATGTAAATGTGCAGTCATTGGACAAGAGCCAGCACTGAGTTTAACGCTAATTGGAAGAAAAATCAAACCTAGATATATGGGAAAAGAAATAGTCAGAGGCCAGGATAAGGATAGAGTAGGTCACAGCAAGCTAGACAATATGAACCATTTGCAAAGGGATATATTTGACAAAACTTGATGTTTGGGAAGAAAGCGGAGAAATATGGGCACCAAAAAATAAGATAATACCTCAAGTGTTGATGACTTGCTCTGCAGTAGACCCATTCATTGTGCATGAAAAAAAATCAAACGAACTTCAGCTTAAATATTTGTAGGGCCACCACGTGAAATGGAAATCAGACTTTTCTAAGGAAGATTCAGAGAGCAGAAGTAGCACCAGTGGGCCGAGCTCTTTGGGGAGGCAAGTTCTGAAAAAGCTTTCTAACAACTGCATCTGAAGATGCGCTGGGCTGCCTTCAGAGCAGAGACATCCCTAAGGCTGAAGTAGTCTAAGCAGAGTCAGGTGACCACTAGGAAAGGAATTCAAGCAACAAATGTGGAGGTTAGACTTGGAGACTTAGAAACTATATTAGTCTGAATTTTCTTGGGACGAAGGGAACTCAAGAACACTCTAATTTAAAATGAGAATAAAAATGAGGTGGCAGACAAGGTGAGAATGACTTCACTGGTGTTTATAAAGAAGCTGTGAGTTGGACTCACACAGGACCCAGCTCAACTAGCAGTCCCACACTTTCTTGCTGCGCCCTACCCTCTGAGACACAGTCTGTCATCTGTAGAGTGAGTGCAGAAACAGCTGCCTCTGAAGAGTCCTAGTGAGCATTCAATGGTATGTCACATGGAAATTGTTCCTGATACACAGTAGGAGTTTAATCAATGTTCATTATCTTCCCCTCCTTCTTCTTTATTAAGGTAGAGAAAACATGACCCAAGGAAAGGCTGATTTTAGAAAATCCCAAACTATGAGGTCTTAAGATCTGTCTCTGAGGAATACTTTCATAGAGACGAAGTTGAACTTTGTATCTTTATCTATGCTTGTCTATATTTCCTTCCCTGGACCTGAGATTTCCGAGATCTCTCACTCACTTGAATGGCAGTTTCTTGAATTATCACAATGGCCTGATTTTAAACCAGCGAGAATCAGTGAGTACTGATGAGTCATACAGAAAAAAAAGGAGAGGATTCAGGTCTCAAGATCCAAAAGGATACCTGCTCTCCTAAGGCTCTGATGGCAACTGTGAGCATTCATGGCAGCATAGAACCTGGCAGCACAGAACCTCCCAGCAATGGTCAAGGCACACAGAAATTAGAGCAAAAGTTGAGACAAATAGTTTATTCAGATCAGAAGCTTATACATACTGGTTGGATCTGGGTTTGGGAAGGAGAGTGTTTTATTCAGCTTTTACCCAAGGATCTAGACATCACTGAGCTTGTCTTAGAAACTTTGTTAACATAAGTACTTTCTGAAATTGTGTGTATAGATGAGTTGTGCTATCCATCACATGTTATTAGGCTAGGAAAGGGGGGATTATGAAAAATTTGTTTTCAAAAAGGGCATTGAATCTGATAAGATAGAGAATTATTGAGCTGAACGAATAGTGCCTGAAGGTTCATTGGCTGCACTTAGTCATGGTGGGGAGGAGGGGCCTGATCAAACCGAAGAGAGGGGCATCTGTTTCTTAATTGAGGAGACAATTTCTTTCTTCACTGCTCTAAACAGATGGGGCTTGCAGCCACCTTGTGACTATCAGGGGACAAAGCTACACACTGAAGTTTCCTGAGCAGTGGGGTCCCAATTCTGAAACACACATCTGGAGCCTGCCTTGTGTATGGAGTTCAGTATGTGAGATAATATAATTCTTAATTATTTAAGCCAGTTTTAATTGTTTCTTAGACTCAAAGCCAAATGCATTCTAACTGTAAAGAGTGAGATGAGAGACTACTGGCTGTCATCATAATCTCCTCTAAACCATTTGATTTTTTAAAAAACGTATACTTGTATTATTGCCAAAATTTTGTTAAAATCAAATTTTAATAGATCCTTATTTTTTTCATAAGGGTCAAGGACCAGTGATATAAATATTAATCTTTTTTTTTATGCTTCATAAAAACTGAGAGGAGCTTGGGTTCTTAAAATTTCAAAGACTAAATCAACCGGTTTATTTAATCGGTTCAGTTTTTTTAAAAAATAGAGTTAAATCTGTAAAAATTTAAATCTTTTCATGATCACAAAGGTAAACAACAGTTTAAATGGCTCCATTATTTCACGTTCCTATCAGTCATAATGCAGTTAGGATATTATAACGTTAGAATTTAGTAACTAGTAATATTGTACCAAAACGTGATTAATACATTGTGCAGCCAGAACTCAGAAGCAATTTTTAATCCTATAAATAGCAAGACTCTGCACAAAAGAGGGTCATATTCCTGGCAAACGAGTCACAGCTAACATTCATCACTGACTAATGTTCATCAGCGTTTAACACATTAATGGACTGTCTTTCTGTGGGCTCTTCTTAACTTACAGTTCTTTGTGGTACCGTAGAAACAGCATGTTCTTTCAGGCCAAACTCAGGCTGAAATCCCAACTTGGATACTTACTAACCCGGTAGCTTTAGTCAAGTTACTTGATATTTGGAAGCTTCAATTTCTTCAACTTTTATATTTAAAACCAAACTCTTCCATTAGATTGCTGTGTAGATAGAATTTATATCTAACCATGTGCCTGCCTTCACATAGTAAGTAATCAATACATGTTATTTTTCTTTCTCCTAATTTTCCTCATTAGAACCTCAATGATCAGAATAGAAGAGGGAACCTAATTATGACCTGAGTGAAAGGATATTCAGAAAAGTCTGTGAATACCTGGTAAGCTGGTAAGACTGGCCTTCAGAAACCTGTTTGCATGACTCTATGAAGCCTCCTGGGAAAGAAGGTAAGCTTTGTGCCACTGGATCAGACACAGTAGAGCATGTTTGGGGTACTTACAGGACTAGACAGCAGCAGTCAGAAGCTGGACAGAACATACCTCTGAAAAGGGGGTTGAGGGGCTGGGAGACCCCCCTCACACACATAGAGCTCATTGTCAGAGGGGAAAGGTGATACAGTCAATGCTGATCTTGGTTTTGTTTTGTTTTGTTTTCCCAGTCACTGTCTGAAGCCTGTAAGAACAAAAACAGTTTTTACTGTTTTAAAGTCTCTAACTCATTTGGAGATGGGTATGCTGCTCATGGTCACCTTAAACAAACTGCAGGACAAAGAGGTTGAAGTCATTCTCTGTCCTCTGCGTCCCTCCTCATACTTCTCCCACAGGACAGCTCTGGCACCTGAAGAGCTCAGAGGATTTTTAGTGAGGCCAGTGGAGCTATGGGGGCTCAACGTAGTGGCTGACCTCCTGGGGTGCTGTCTACCTGGCAAAGCAGCAGAACTGACTGTGATGCACAGAATATAGGGAGCAGCCACCTCTGGGAGCAAAAAGGAGGGCCCACGTATTCAGCTACATGTGTGAGACACAGGCCCCCAGACTACACCTAGGTGAGGCTTGAGATTATTGTATCACATTGAGGGGGCATGGAGCTATCCACAGAACAATATTTGAAAATCATTGCAACTCAAAATTAAAAATAATTATTTGTGGGAGCATATACATTATATAGCAATAAGATATACCCCTGAAGCTCATTTATTTTATGATTGCATGTACTTTTTACCACCTGGAAATTCTAAAAAGCAAAGTGTTGAACAATCATACCTAACTGAAAGAAAAAATGAAATGAACCATTGTTAGTTTGGCGGTGAGGTGTCTGCTCAGGTAGACAATGTGGACAAGGATTCCGAGTCACATCTTGGCCATCACAACCACGCTTATTCACAGTAATAATCTCTAGTCATTCATTGAGCACGTGCTTCATGCCAAGCTCTGGGTTGTGTATTTGGAACATAATATGTCATTTATACTTTTCTGTTTAGAACTGCAGCTACCTGGGGTGGGTATGATTATCCCCTGGTTTAGATGGGGTTCCAAGGGTTTCCATGACTTAAGTCACTTGGCTTAAGTAGATGAGTTGAGATTTAAACATAGGTCTTTCCAGCTATAAACCTATGCTCTAAACCATTCTCTAGAATTTCTCACCTGTTTTATGATCATGTTTAATTCTAATTAAAATGTTGATAACCAGGCCCATGCCTAGGTCTTTAAACTGGCATCATTGGCACCACCTGGGAACTTGTTTGAAATAAAGCAGCCCAGGTCCCACCTCAAACCCACCTAGTCAAAATTTGCATTTTAAAAAGATCCCCAGGCAATTTGCATACATATTAAAGTCTGGGAATTACGACCCTGCAGCTATGCTCACCTTCCCTGCCCAGGTAACTTTCAACTATATTCGTTAGTATTAGTCCATTGTCTAAGGTCCTCTCACAGCTTTGAGGAAGGACTAGCTAATGCAAAATTTATTCATTTATCTCTCTGACTGGATTGATATAATATCAAAATTGCGCAATTCAGGCAGGCCAATTGCCTGATACCATGATTACCCCAAAGACTGTTTAAGAAAAAGTCTACAATTAAACAGAAATGACCTCATTCACAAAGGTTGCGTGAATAACTACAGCCAGCATTTGTTTTTAAGACAGGCCCGAAAGTCCATTTCATGCCTATCCCGCCCTCCACCACCACAAAGTTAACTCAGTGTGAAGTCAGGCTTGCACCAGCTGGTCGCTGCCTATTTGTCTAAGGAAAGAATTCCAGGATAGATCATAGTTGTAAGAGAGTGAGTTTTCAAGGGGCCTAGAAATATTAAGCTTTGAATCATTCTTTACAAAATCCAAAACAAAAAGCTGTGTGTTACTGAGCATCTAAAGAGTTTGTGGTAATTTTGAAAGAAGTCTTTTTTTTTTTTCCATTGTTGTTCCTGGCACCTGGGACTCTTATTACCTCAGAACATTGTGAGGGAAAACGTGAGTTAATTTGTTCCTAAGATGACAACCCATGTGACATCTACGGTATGTGCTTTGCAAAACAGTTCAAAGGCTTGGTTTAAAACCTTTCCTGGATGAGAGGGAAGGAAACCAATTACCAGAGAATGGTAGTAATAATTAAGACAATGTTATGATTCCCTAAAAAAAGCCTGGGTTATGAACAATGAACACTGTGGCATATAAATTACCTGAGAGCAGAGTTTAATGATGTGTTCTTTCTTATTAATTGCTCGTTTGGTGACATGGTCTGTAAAAGTTGTATTTTAAAAGAAACAAAAGAAGTCCACAGTCTCATCGTGGTCTTGGCAAGCATCACACATTGCTAAATTTTATGACCTTGGAGTGTCTTTACCTAACCCAGCATTTATCAACATGAACTATAATTTGGTTTTATATTTTTGTATGATAACCATGAAATACGATTCCATATGGAATTTCCATAACTCTAAATGGTCTTCTATTAAATAGCATAAGTTAAACTTTATAATTTAGCACACTGATTATGTTCACTTATTCATGTAAAATGTTCCCATCTTTGATATTATCTCTTCTAAATCAAACCCAAAATAAAATTGATTTTGTCTGGATTCATATATTTTGGGCCACAGACTGGGTTTACATGCAGCTGCTGAAGCAGACTGCAGCGAGCTAGATATGATCATTCTGGCCATCTTCCCAAACAATCCCAATCACGGAGTCTAAATGCCAGATTCACGGAGTCTAAGTGCCAGATGGAATGGTACCGTGGCCGCAATGATGGGATCACAGCTCAATCAATCAGAGAGTGTAACTGACATCTTTCCAGCTTCACCAGCTGGTGGGTGAGAAAAAGTATTAACATTTACAATACTGTTTCCTAAATTTCAATAGCTCTGGGCCTCCCCCGCCTGTTTACATAGGTAGACCACTTCTCTTTAGAGATACCCATGCTTAAATATTTCCGAGTCTTTCTAGGAAAGCTTATAGGTATAGACAAAGTTCCCTGGTTACCACCAGGTTTTAGTTCTGAGAAAGCCTGCTCTTTCTTCAAGAGATTTTCAGAGAAAGTTTAAGGCTTTTGTTCCATAGAGGAGTCTGAGAGTGGCTTGGTGCTTTTCTTGTAGTAACTGCTGTCCCCCTGCCCCAAACTTTTACTACAAGGGAGGTTTTCTCTAGTCTCTTGCCTTGTCCTCATCTCTCATGAGAACACTCGGTGAGGTCTACAGGGAAAAATCTGCTATTGCGTCTGCAGCTACTAGGGGTTCTGTAATCTAATGCTACCTCATACTTGGCCTTATACAATTTGTTAAAAATTTTAACTTAACTAGCTTTTTCTTACTAACTTATGTGGTATTGAGCATCTGCTCCAGGTAAGCAACCTCTTAAATTCCATTTCTTCTTGGAGGCACCTGTCTTTTCTTACGTTTCAGGGTAATTGGTTGCCTTGGACTTAGCAGTTTGATGGGTTCAAGAGGAGTTATGATTCTGTAGATTGTCCAGTTTTTTCTTGTTGTACGTGCAGAAGTGACTCTTCAGTTTTCTATATACTCTTGATGGCTTTAAGAGGAATTATGATTCTGTAGATTATCCAGGTTTTTCTTCTAAGCGCAGGAATGACTCTCAAGTTTTCTACATCCTAAATAAAAAGGAGGTTATATTTTATCCCAAATGCAGTTGGACTCCATATGAAGGGCTTAAGCAGAAGGTCAATTAGACTGGATTTATATTTTTAAAAGATTAAATTTCATAGTTATTGGACATCTGCTATAGGTCAAAGACTGGAGTTTCCAAGATAAATTTTAAAATAGCAAGAAAAATGTCTTCACATAGTTCATAATCATGCAGATAAGTTTTACTGACTATAAAAAATAACTAAAAAACATTTCAATGCAAGAGCTCTAAGTGAATGTTCAAGCGGAGAGTTCTGGAATAAGTAAGAAGAGACAATATAATTTTGGTACATAGGGATAGTTATGGTAGAAAAGGACATTTGAATCGTATCTTGAAATTTAAGTAGGCTATGATTTGTTTCAGAAAACCTTGAGTAAGATGAATATCCAAGGCTTTCCTGTAACTTGCTTTCTAAATAAAATTATTTTAATTTCTTATCATTTATTTCTAGATAAAAATTAGTTGCTAAGAAAGGAAGGAAAACATTTAGGTTTACCAACCAGCCAGTATCATCACCACCACCAACTAATATCTTTCTTCTTATCAAAAAGGAGTTTCTAGTCCTTGATATCTATGAATGATAGCTAGTTTGTTGACATCGAACAACAGGAGTAATAAAGAACAACTCTAGAGGTTTATGATTGTGTATTGTTGAACTTCCTAAACTGGCTTACTATTATTATTCCCTTGAATGCTTTTACAATGGAGCTCTCAGGGCTTGGTATCTAAAGTCTCAGCTTCATGCTGTGGAGGTCAGGATTGTGTACTTTTGTAAAGCTCTTAAGACGAATCTGGAGATCAGTTGTGTATGACAAGTGGATTGTGTCTCATATTTACAATTTTTAAAAATCTTAGTTTGGATTCCTTCAAAAGCACATTCTGAGGCAAAGACTTGATTGCAGACTGTTTATTTGGGAGGTGATCCTAGGAAGCATAAATGAGGAAGTGGGGAAAATAAAACAGAAAGGGAAGAAATCAATAAAGCATGATTCAATGAGCTCTTTGCCCCTTGGGCATGTGGGTCTTAACCCCACGGGCACTTTCTGAAGAGCCCAGACACAGTCCTTTCTGTGAGGTCTGCCTCTGGACAGCCAGACAACTCAGTTTGTTTGCCGTATTTTAACCACTGTATTCCTGTTTTCAGGGGGTGACCCCCTGACCTGAAGGCCACCAACCTATAGCCTATCTAGTGTCCTATGGGATAAAAGATACGCCCAGTTGACCAAATTCTCTCAGAAGAACAAGGCACTTGGTAGGGATGTTTGAAACTGGGTCAGATGCCATGAATTATAGGTGATCAGCAAGCACATTGAAGCATGAGAGAATAAAGATACCACTGGTGAGACATGGAAAGGACGGCCAGCCTCTAAAGCTTTCTAAGGTAGCGATGACTTTTCTGTTTTTGTTCCCATGAGACACAACTGAATAACTATACCTATTCATCTTGAGACTAAGTTGTCACCTGTTCTTGGGGACTGGTACAGATGTATCCTTCTAAAAAAGAACAAATCAAAACAAGACCTCCCATTACTTGTGGTAACTTGAGTGGGTCAAAAGGGTCTTGACTTAAACGATTAAGGAGAGTAGCTGCAGAGCCACAGATGGAAAACAAGGCACGAAATGATCTCACAGTCCACAGCTTTAAAAATCTGGGAGCAGATAATCAGAGTTGATTGTAATATAATTATGATGATTAGTTCTAAGTAAGAGCACTTTTTCTTTCACAGAACTGTTAACCCTGTAGTCAATATAAACTAATCATAAAATTTTTATGCTCAAATGCAGACTGTATAGAGAGCAGAGCTTATTTTCATAGAATTCTTCTAATGTATTTCCAGAAACCCGAGCCAGTCATATGGATTGTTTTTTATGTATGCATATTTTCTTATTCCTTATATAACTAATTCAAGGGGAAAATATATTCAAATGATTGTTCTTTTTAGGATATACAACGAACAGAAGCGTGGTGTGTTTATTAGACTGGGTCTGGTAGTCAGTTTCTCACAGCCAGTCATTAATACCCAGGTAATCCTCTGGTCACAGCTCATCTTTGGAGCAGAGAGCTTGGCCTGCTGCAGCTGCCTCAGGGCAAATTCTGTCTTTAGATGAGCTTGCTGCTCTTGCTGAAGTCAGTGGGAAAGGCACCCATCCATGCACGTGGAAAACTAGGTTTTCCGGAACTTTTTTTTTTACAAAGAGTAGCTTTCCAGGGGTAAGAGTAGTACAGAATGGGATCGACAGAAAGGATGGAGATTTTTAATGACTTGATAGTCTGGATTTTTATTATATTTATCTTAACAAATATTTATCACTTTGTGTTTAGCATTGTTCTCATCATTATTCACTGATAAAGAGAAATGTAAGACCATAATTTTCCTCAGAAAGTCTACACTAGAATTGCATGATTAAATATGAAACAAATCAACGTTTCTATGGCACTACATAATTTACAAATTGCTTATATGCATGAGTGTATTATATATGAATATATGTTATAGATAATACATACATATCTATATATACACCTATATTTGTATCCATCTCTTCTCTTATTTAATTCTCACAACCCTTTAGGGTAAGTTATGCCATTTTACAGGCATAAAAACATAAGTCAAGCAAACTTGCTCAAAACCCCTGGTGTACTATTCCACACTATGTAATCAAATTTGTGTATGTGTTCATCTTCCCCAGTGGACCAAGAGCTGTTGAACCTGGACAGTGTCCTCTTTACCTTTATATCGCTAGCACATAGCAGTGGTTGATCATTATTAAATCTCAGCCCCTGGTCTCCAGGTTACCTACATTGTCACAGAACAAATGTTCTCCAGGCTTCCTGAGGCTGCTCATCAAGTCATCTCTCCTGGTGCCTAGAGGTCCCAATGCCCCCAGCTGTGCTGCATTTCTCAGATCCTAGATCAGTGTGCTCTGCCTAGGTTTCCTCTGTTCCTCCACCATTATTCCCTTAACTTTTCACCTGCGAACTACCTGCTAGATGCGAAGGCTTCAGCTCTCTCAAAGACCATCGGCAAGTTTCCCAATAAGTCCAGCTCATCAGAGCTGAGGAACACAGGACAACAGTAACTAAAAATTCTGAGATCAGTTTATAGATCAGTTTCTATATTCATTTCTTTATACATATTCTTTCATTTATACTTCACAAGAACCTACATATTATTAAAAAGAGAAAATAGGTCTAATAGAAGTGGTGATTTGCCCAAGATGACACAGAGCTGAGCTGGGATTTGAAGCCAGATCTCTCTGATTCCTGTGTCCTCAACCATTAAGAATAAATGGACTGCTTATGTTCCTGGATGCCCTTGATAAAGGGTCTGCCTTGCTTTGGAATATTAAATAGGATGTTTAGAGAATGTCAATAAATCTGTCTAAGAGCAAGATAGTGGAGAGGACTTTGCAATTATTCATTTTCTTTCTTTCTTCCTTTCTTTTTTTTCCCCACACCCTCCTCCAGATTGTGAGTTCCATAAATCTGGGACTGGACTTTATTTGTTGCTGCCTTATGCTGAGCACATTGCCAGGAACAAAGTAGGTGCTCTAAAAATGCTTGATGAATGAATAAACGAATAGAGGAATGTCCTAGCCCATATGCAGTTTGTTCTTAAGCTTATGGCCTTTCAGTGCTGATGTCCCATTAAACCTTGTATGTGACATACTAACCACCATGATTTCTTCTGTGATACAATCTCATTTCCTCAGCCACTGGGTATAGAGCTTTTCTCCAAAAGAAAATAATTTTAAAAATAGCTATCACACGTCTGATAATGAAAAAGGAGGGACTACACTTTTGAGGGCAGCACATAGAATTATTTTGGTGACATTCATGTAGCCTTTACCAGAACTTTAAACAAGACGTCGAAGGAGGTAATGTAGGGAGGGGACAAGAGAACTAAATGTCAAGTCAAGCTATGTTCATAGACTGCCATGTGCTGATCAGCCCTATGTCCAGACCAGTTAGACGAAAGGCTTTGTGGAGGGAGAAGGCATCAAGCTCTTTAACTCTGGAAAGTAAGGTGTGTGGGGCAGAAGGAGTCATGCCCAGGGTATATAGTTAGGCAGCATGAACTTTCTGTGGTCTCCACAGACATCAACAATAGGGCTTATTTTCAGTGACTAGGTCAGAACTATATGGACTGTGGAGAGTAAGGGATAAATCTTATGACTTGAGTAGCAAGGTGAGATGAATGGCCTTGCAAAAGACAAATAATTCTTTACATTCCAATAAAAGCAGGTATGTATGAAATATTCACATTTACAGTGTGCTTTACTGTGTGCCTCGCTCAGTGCCAAGTGCTTTCAGTATAAGTACCTACCATGTTTTTAGCATATCTTATGTGCCAAGCAGGGTGCTAAGTGCTATAGGAACACACCTATTTATCTTGTACTTGGGAGAGCATGCTTGAGCCTGCACTTTTACATATCTTATTAGAACCCTGCAGGACACAAACTATTGTTTTATATTTTTGTACATAAAGAAGCTAGGGCTCAGAATGGTTAAATAACTTGCCCAGAATATCAAAATCAATTAAGTGAAAAAGTTAGAATTTCCTCTCCGGGTAGTGAGCCTGTGATCTTTCCAGGACACCTACTATAATTTGCATGAGAGCAGAGGGCACATCTTTTTTCTCATCTTTATGCACCAAATATTAGAAACATAGCAACTGTGTTTCTGCCACAATGAAGATGAGCACGGTGAAGAACTGGGTGTGCGACTCTTTGCTAACAATGTAGCTTTACTTTCAAGATGAATTCCTCAGCTCTAGCCACATTTCATTGGCACTTTGGATTTCCTGTTAGGTCCAGAGCTCATTAATCCTATTTGCCTTGCTTTCTCTTGCAGTAGCCACCTTTCAGGAATCTGTTTGGAGTCACACTGGTACTTAAGACAGTTTGTGGTCTTGAGGTTTGAAATTCCCTGAGCAGCCAGTTGGGGACAGTTCTTAAAGGTAATTAGCTCAGTTAACCTCCTTGTTCTCTAAAGTCTCTAGAGCTTGGCAGGAGAAGCTGTGGAAAGTGTGAGGTAAGGAATTGAATTCATCCTGCTCAACAGTCATCAGTCAGCAGGATGAAGTGCTTTCTGACAGAGCGAGCTGGCTGCCTTCTGTGTACAGAATAGCGCTATTGCCTGGGGTTATGTCAGGAAGCCGGTGTGCAGTTCTAGCCATTACCTCACTGTCCCTCGTGAGATTCATGGGTCCTAGAAAGAGCACAGGAGCTGGTGGAAGGGCTCCAGCTCAGCCCACCTGCCTCCAGGTCAAGGGGCCAGGACACAGCCCTGGGAGCTCTGACAGTAGTGTCACAAATCAGGAGACCTGGCTGCCTTGGGGGAGACTGAAGCTCTAGCCTGGTGCCTGTGTAGCACCTTTATGAGCTGGCCCTAGGAAGGCACATCTCTCATGGAGCAATCGCACATATTTATTGATGTGGAAACACTGATCTCATTGTTTTTTAAATAACAGACTGTCTTGATAATTCAATAAATTCCAGGCATTTGCAGCTGGCTCCCAGAAATCAGGAGAAGGAAGCTACCTTCATCTTAAGGTCTCTAATAAGAACTTGACATTACAGAACACTTTTCTGAAAGAACCTCAGAGCCTTAATGTAATTCATCCTACCCTTAATTTACAGGTGGGAAAATGGAAGCATCAATTAAGCAACTTGCCTGTGGCACCAGAGTAAGTCTAGGGGCGGGGTGGGGAAGGTAGAGCCTAGACAGAGAGTTTATATTGAAACACTGTACTTTCTGCTCAATTTTGCTATGAATCTAAAACTGCTTTAAAAACTAAAATTTATTATTATAAAAAAGGGTTGAATCTGCACCTAGCCACTCTGATTTCTCCCTAGGCAACCCCTGTTTTGTTTGAGTGACTGAAGATGCCAGGTCCTAGGATATTCATAACCTGCAAGCAGTCTTTATTCTCCCAGCTCTGCTAACAAACCTAATTGATTTGCATTCATTTTTTAAAAAGTAATATAGTAACTTTCTTTTCAGCAACAACTAGAAAGACCCGAGGTAGCTTTCTGTATTGACTGTCTGGTACTGTGCTGGGTTGCAGGGGTGAGGTGTAGAGAATGTAATTTTGAAAGTACCTACATAATATGCTAGGCTAATAGTTTATCCATTGCATCATACTGTTTTCCTCAATGTAAAGAATAATTTCCAATTTGGTTTCAGTTTTTAAATTCGGATTGCTACATAATGTGTTGAATTAAAGTGCAACATATGTACCAACTATATTTTCTTTTTTTCTCTCTTACTTCACTGACTGTTCCTTCTCAAGTCTCCTGGCCTAGATCCTCTTCATCTCCCAGACCTTTTGGCACAGGAGTGCCTGAGGGCTCAACCCTTGCTCCTCTTTCCCTCTTTAACCAAAATCACTACCTTGGTGATCTCACTCGGTCTCATGGCTTAAAGTACCTTTTCAAACATAAGCCTTCATTCTGGACCTCTCTCTTGAACATCAGACTTGCCTGGTTGACATCTTCAACTCAGCATCTCAGAGAAAGAACTTCTGACTGCCTCCCACAAATCTGTTCTATTCGCAGGCATCCCATATCTTTGATGGTAACTTTATCTTTAAGGGTTCAGATTAAAATTTTGAAGTTACTCTGGACTCCTGCTTTTCTCTCTCACTACTCATACCACCAGTCAGGAAATCCTATTGGCCTCTAGCATCAAAGTATATCTATAATCTAACCACTTTCTCCCACCGCCATTGCTACCACTGTGGTCTGAGCCAGCATCATCTCCAACCTGGATTCCTGCAAGAGTATCCTTATTCTTCTCCCTTGAGTCTATTCTTAACATGGCAGTCAAAGGTGTTATCTTAAAATATTAAGTCAAGTTATCTCACAGCTCTGCTCAAAATTCTCTAATGCCTTCCTATTTTCCTCAGAAGTCCACACAGTGGCCTCATGTCTCCACATCACACAGCCCTTCTTATATCCCATTGCTCCCTTCCCTCTCTGAGCTCAACTTCTACTATTTTATCCCTTTATAACTGTGCTCCAGTCAAGATCCAGCCATCTTGGGTTCTTGCCTATTCTTGCCAAGCACACTTCCACCCCAGGGCCTTTGCACCATCTGTTTATTCTGTTTGGAATGCTTTTTCTTTAGATAACTGCATAGTTATCCCCCTCACCTCCTCTCAGTTTTTCTCAGTTCTCAAGATAGCAAACTCTCCTTTCTACATTAACAGAAATGAGAGAAGAGATGCTTTTTAGATTAATAAAATATATGTATATATTTGTATATAGTTGTTCTCAAAAATAGGAGGGGAACTCTCAGCACAACAAAACTAGGGAATACTTCCTAAAAGATGGAAAGCAATGAGGTTGGATTAGAGCACAAAACTGCAGCTCAGGATGTGAGCAATGACAAATAGAGTGCATTACCATAGAAGGTGGAGCTGGAAAAAAACCTGAAGAAGGTGAGAGGGATAACTATGCAGAATCTAAAGGAAGAGAATTCCAAACGGAAGAAATAGGTGGTGCCAAGACCCTGAAGTAGAAGTATGCTCCACGGGAACAGGCAGGGCCTCTGCATCCAGAGGCCATGGAAGCATGGACCAGAGGAAGATCCCAAGACACCCAAACTTTTACAACTCTACCTCTGTCTTCTCATGCCTCAGAGAGCATGTAGGACTCATAATTCTGGGGCCCAGACTCCAATATGGCAGATGTCAAGAAGATTAAGGAATGCGAAAAGGTAAGTCACAGCATTTAGTAAGAGATGGTCGCTGGGAACCCTAAACAGAATGAGGTACCAGTATATTTAGAACAAAAGTTAAATTTTAGGATTCATCCACAGAATCTGAAAGATCAGGATCAGGATCAGTGGGTTTAAAGTTTAGACTCTAAACTACTAGCGTAGAGGCTTGGAGGTCTAGCAAAAGGGAGCTAGTATGCAGGGGAAAAGATAGTCCTCAATGTAAAGGCTAATGTAAGCTGGCCTCTTACTCATGTATGTCCCTGTTAAAAAAAAATGTTTGTCAAGCAGGAAGGAACTCCTTGGGGGCGAGGCCCAGGGTGTGCACTTGAGAGAGGAGAGAGGCTCTGGAGTTTCGGAAGGCTGTGAGGAGGTGGGGAGGTGAGAAGGGAGGAGAAGAGAGCACTGTCCGAGACCTCTTCAGAAATGCACTTCGCCTCCCATAGCCTCGCTCCCTTGGGCTGGGATAAGGATATCCCTCTTCTGTGCACTCATTCTAGTTCTGTGATGCCAGCAAAGCAACCAGGGAGGGAGAAGAAAACTTTCTTTTTAAAGTTTTCTCTCTTTTTTAAAAAAAGTTTTTTTTAAGTGAACTTGTTTATTTGTATTTGTTGTATTTACTTGTATGAGAAAGATGTAATGTTATTTGGTGTTCTTCATTAAAATCAGCCCGCGAATTATCTGTCCCATCCTGTCCCATGTAATTATTAGGCAATGAAGTCACTTCATGACATTTTCCAAAAGGGTGTCTTAGTTACTTGTGTTTTAATATAACTTTAATATTCCTTGAAAATATATGACATGGCACACTTAAATAATCAAATAACACCATATTTTATAAATAGTTATACATTATAACATATTACAGGAAGTCTAAGATGGGAGAAAATTAGATCTCTTCAACGTCAACTTGTAAACACAATAGAGAAGTGTTTATATAATACTTTGACCATAAAAACATCAGAAATTGCTATGAAAGTAAAACCCACTCATATCACTGTTTCATAATACTTTATCCCCTACATTTCTGTGAATAAAGCCCTGGCTTCCTGCCCTCAGCTGAGTAGTTTTCACAGACACTTTTTTGGGAAATGTCATAATGTACCTTCGCTGTCCAATAATTACACAGGACAGGATGGACAGAGATTTGTGGGCTGATTTTAATGTAGAATACATAATAACATCACCTCCTTTTCAACTCCTGACCTTGTGGAATCACCATCTCCTTTTTCATTCTTTTTTCTTATTTTCAGTTTAAATAGGTTAAGTCTTAGTTCCTTATTTGGCTGTTCATTCATTCTCTTATCTATACCCCAGTTATTTAGTGCTAGACGCTGAGCTAGGCTCTGAAGCCAGAAGACAGTAACGCACTGCCCATATCCTCAAGAAGCCTGCTGGTCTGGTGGGGGAGACAAACAACGAGACAATTCCTGGGCAAGGTGTTAAATGTCATTATTGTCACCTTTAAGAGTGCCCAGAGTAGACATTCTAACCACCTTCAAATCAGTTAAGGCAAGTCCACTTGCACATACCCCTAAACTAACTCTGAATTGAAATGGGATAAGAGAAGGGCATTCAAGCAGAGAGAATGGATTTCACAAGGGCTTTAAGACTGAGATGGCACTATCTAGGTGGAGAGCATCTCTGAGTCTCCCAGGGACAGAGAGCTTTTCTAAATCTTCCTTGTAGAAGGAATCAGGGAGCTTCCCTGGTATGGAGATTCCACTTCATCACAGAAACTCAGCAACCTGTCTTGGGTTCCATGTACTGGCTCCTCTCCCATGGCTCTTATAAGGAAAGCGCATTTCTCTGCAGCTCAGAAATATACACAGGAAGGGTGAATACTGAAAAAACTCAGATGTGAGTAATTGCGATGAACATAAGGCAAGCTGTCCATCGCCCTTTCCACGTGGGGGAAAGTCTGACACCTGCCGGGCACTAGATAGATGCTACTGTTTCTGCTTCCGGAATAAACAAAATGGCTACTTAGTACATGCCCCAACCAGCAAGAGGTCCCCAGTGGGAAGCAAATGTGAGGCAATGTTCTGGAGCAGACGAGGAAGCTCTGTTTCCCACTGCCTCTATGTGTTGTGGTTTGCGGGCTCCTGGAAGACTTGCCTGAAAAATATATCAGTTGACCAGTCTCTTGAGTTTCCCACTGGTTAAGGTTTTGAAGATATCTGTTAAAATGCACAAATATTATCATGGTGAGGTGATCCATAGGTGATATCAGATAGTTGCCCTTAGTATGAATTCAATGATACCAAGCGGGATCTGAGGAATAGGATACAGAAATAGGCAAAACTTAATGGAAAGAAGGACATTCAAAGAAGTATGGAGCATGGGGCAGAGTAGGTAGGGGTGGTAATAAGAGGCTATGTGCATCCTTTGGAGAAAGGGTTTTCCATAAGAGCAGATGGTTAAATGAGTAGGAGAACAAACTTTCCCTCTCACAGCTTTGCACAGGGCCAGACTTCCCATATTAAAAAATTAGAAGCAATACCTTTTGTCATCCTTTGACTGATAGCACAACACTTGGATTCTATCTTACAGAAAGAGGTAACAACTCAGAGGTGACAAGAGCCTAGTTTTAGATGGACTATGGTACAACAGACATCGCAGAAGCCTAAATGTTATTTAATAATGATGAAATGAATTCCTGGCATCATGGCTGGTTTGCTACTTCCTGTTTAGAAGAAGTTCTCTGACATCATTCTTCATTTCTTTTCACCTATTTCTCCCTCACTATATATATATATATATTTTAAATATTGCTGTGTAATAAATTACCACAAATTTTATGATTTAAAACAACATACATTTATTATCTCACAATTTCTGTGGGTCGGGAATTTGGGCATCACTGAGCTGAATTCTCTTCTCAGGGTCTCACGAAACCGAAGTCAAGGTGTCAGCTGGGCTGCAGTCTCATCTGGAATTTAACTGTGGCAGAGTTTACTTACAAACTCATTCAGGTTGTTGATGGAATTCATTTCCTTGTGGCTGTATGATCAAGTGCCCCAGGCTTTCGCTGGCTGCAGGCTAGAGGTGAAATTTCGGTCCTAGAGCTTCCCTGCATTTTCTAGGGTCACCCATCATTTCTTGCCACGTGGACTTCAATATGGCTGCTTATTTCATCAAGTCAGCAAAGAGAGTTTCTTGCTCCAGTCTGCTAAAATGGAATCTTTATGAAGTAATAACATAAAGTAATCCTGGCAGTGACACCTCATCACCTTTCCCACAGTCTATTGCTTGTTGGAGTGTGTCCCACCCACATTCAACAGGAGGGTATTATACAGGCAGTGGACACAAGGGGGAGGATTTATGGGAGACACCCTAAGGTCTGTCCAGCATATCCACTTCAGTATTGTGCCTTGGTGGCCTCTAACATCCTCCTCTAAATTACGTTTTTATCCTTCTCTCCTAGGGAAAAGTCTTTGTATCAAAAAGACACTGGTATCACTGAGTATGCCCAGTACATAAGCTTGAATTAATCATCTTACAATACGAAAGCACTTAGTTAGATCTTCTGAAGCTCCCATCACCTTGGTGGCTTTCTCCTTAGTACCTGAAAGTGATAGTTTGAGCTGTAATCTGCTTCTCACTTTGAATCCAGGCTTGCTGTTAATCTTCTTGTTTCTTCTATCCCACGGCATCTGTATTTATAGCAGCTCCTCTTTCAGAAAAACAATTTCACCACAGTTTTTGGCTTCTTGTTTTCCTTCCTTAACTGAGTGCATGACAAACTGCTCTATCCCAGGGGGCTGTTTTTACCTGCAGTCTTTGAATTATTATATTACCCGCCAGCTTCGCCTACTCGGTCCCCTCACTCTCTTCATTTCTCTACTAATGCGATTTTTCTTGTGAATCCTTGGTTTTGTCTTTCTGCATCTCACCTGCCTCTGGGGAAATTATCAGCTGTGAGTGAGATAGCACAGTCTGCACTGTGCCTTAACTCTGAGGAATGCTTTCTGCATAGTCAATTGAAAAGGTACCAGGCTAAGAAAAACACCACCAATGGCAACTTAAGCCCCAAACAGCTGCTGGTGCAGCCTAATGAATGCAGTGCTCACTGGGATTGCATAGCATTTCGGCATTTCTCAAATACTGAGCAGGAATCTAATCTTTCTCACTCCTGCTTTCCCTGCCTCATGCATTTGCTTGAACTCTCTCTTCTTTCCACATTACCTCTGGACTTTTGTTTTTGCCAAATGTTTTAGGTCCCAGAGACCTGACTTTTTTTAGTCTCTACCACAAAGCAAAGACTCTAATCCATTAGTTGGTAGCCATCTCCCATATGAGACTATTTTTTTTATGCTGCAAAGGGACCAATTAGAAAACTATTTTTCTTTCCCTAAAGGAATTTCATCATGGCTCAAAATAATTCAGCCAGCTTCCAGAAGTTTCTTTCTCCCAGCATGTTTAGCAGCAGGAAGAGTCAAATGTTCCTTAGTCCCTATGGCTCACTCCCCATATACACAAACAGGTTTGACGAAATTTAGTTTTTTAAAAAAACATTCAGTTGAGATTAGAAAATTCCAAATGTTTTTCAGCTTGAAGTTTCCACTTCTCGACCAACTGTTTTTGTATCCTGTTGGCTCAGCCTAAGCCACTGACTACTTGGAAGTTGTGCTGGTAGGGGGCTTGTTTATTTTCCAGGCCACTAGGAGACCTTGTAGGATATAATATTTTATGGCTCTGTATCAAATTCATCAGTAATTATGTGTGCACTGCACTACGTACAGGCAAGAATAAACCTTGTTAAGGTATTATGATGTAAGAGACACCACTTGATGAGTTTGTTATTACAATGAGTAATAAACATACAGCCTGCAAATATTACTTTTATACACATAGATAATATTTTTCATATTATCTATATATGGTATTTTATATAATATATAGGTTATACTATATATTGACTATAGTATGTATTTACCATACATACGTATAACATATGTTTATGTATTTATTTATCCATCCAAATGAATACTTGCATGCTGACAGTAAAAAGACACAACTGCCTCTACAGCCCCTCATTAACCTCCACTAGTCCTGCTTTTCAGAGATAACCAATTTTTAATGATTTCTGCTTTTGGGTTCTCTGGCGGTTAACCTAAATAATTTGCTTATATTGTTTTTGTTCTTGCGGACTTTAGACATTTAGCTGTTGACTTCATACTATGATCTATGAGAGTTTAGCTACCGTTTTTCCCTAACCCTCTCTCTGGAAAGTTTTACAATATTCTCTTAATTTTTGGTGTTCTAAAATTTCACTACATTGTGATGAGTGAATTATGGTGGGCACTGAGTAAGTTCTTTATATTTAAAAATTCTCTTCCTTGAACTCTGGGAAACTTGTTTTGGATCTGTTTTTGATAATTTCCTGCCCTCTGTTATCTCTGTTCTCTTTCTAGAATTTCTATGAATGAAATGTCAGATCTCCTAGGACTGATCTTTAATCTCTCTTGATTTTTGCTCATATTTTCTTTCTAACTGCCTTTTGCTCTATTTTCTGGGAGATTTCCTCAACTTAGCCTTATACCCCATCTATTGAATATTCAATTTTGGTATCTTATTTTTAATTTCCAAAAAATCTTACTTTTACTTTGGTTATGCTTTTTTTTAAAAAAAAATATTATCAATTTCAAGTACACAGGACATTGGTTAGACATTTATATAGTTTATAAAATTATCCCCCTAATTACTCCTTCTCTCCTCTGATTTTCCACCTAGACAATATATTACTGCTAACAGTATTCCCTATGTCATGCTCCCCATCCCTGTGATCATCTATCAACTACTCATTTGTACTTCTTTAACCCTTCACCCCATTATCCCAACCCCCAACCCCCAACATTGTATTTTTCTTTTATCCATGCCAAATATTTTTGAGTACTTCTGAGTATACAAAACTCATTTTTTTCTGTAAGTTCTCTTCTACTCCCTTAGTTCTCTTTTTCCTCTCAGGGACAGCTGATGTCTATTTATCTTAGTGTTTCTCTTTCTTGCTTTAGACTTTCTAAAATGCCTGGAGATTTTTGATCATCTCTCCAGATATCAGAATGAACAGTAAGCAGACTGCCCAGGAGCTCTGTGTGCCCCAGAATGTGTCAGTGGGTGGGCTTTCTCCAAGCTGAGTGCTGTGGAGGCTACCGCGATGATAGAGAGCCCCAGGTAACAAATGAGGAGGCCCTACTGGGTCACTAACATCTACTGGTTACCCTAGTTCTTTCCCAAACAGTTCATTCTATTCTGTTAGAGAAAAGCTCTTGGCTTATTTTGCTTGTGGGCAAGGATCTGGGTTTCTATTTCACGTGGAGGTGAGGGAGAGTTGCAGCTGAGGCCACATGTTTTATATATAGACCTACTTCAGTGTTATCTTTTTGAATCCAGAGCCTCTTTGAATTTTTTTTTTTTTTTTTTTTTTTAGGCGAGGCAACTCTTGGTTGACCTCACAGATTGCAAGGACTTTGTCACCTTACAATCATTTATTTATTTATTTATTTATTTATTTATTTATTTATGTATTATTTTTTATGCCTACAGCACTTGGTCTTCCTAGGTGGTCTCCCATCCAAGTACTAGCCAGGCCTGACCCTGCTTAGCTTCCGAGATCAGACGGGATGGGGCTTGTTCAGGGTGGCATGGCCGTAGACCAGAGCCTCTTTGATTTTGCACGGCAGATCAACCACTTCCTGTGTTGCTGGATCCTGCTCACATTCAAGGTTTCTTTTGTGTCTTCTTCCGCTCTACTTCAATAATTGAAACTCTTCCTTCTACTTTCTGTATTCTACAAATTCATTGAAAACACTCGCCCTTCTATTTATTTCATTGTTGTAAAGTTTTTTTGTTTATTTTTATTTTTATTTATTTTTTAAATATCCTCTTAATGGGATCTCAGCAAAAAGAGGTGATAAACGCATAAGATCATTCCATGATTGTGAACTGGAAATCAGAATGAGAATTATACCTTCAGTTGTTTCTTTCTAGCATTCAGGTAGGTTAATGCTGCCATATTTTTTTTTTTTTTTTTTTTTACTGAAGTGTAGGACATCAAAGCTTTAAATGATTGGACTCATACTAGAGTAAGTTACTTAGAAGAATTATTGAGAACATTAACATCCTCTATAAATGAGGATAATAGTACCTACCTTACATGGTTGTTACGAGAATGTAAGGATTATATATATATATGACCAGCATTATGCCTAGATCGTAGAAGGGACTAAATTAAAACTAGCTCTTTCTCCTCTTCCTTGTTACCTGCTGAGTATATGTACTAACTTAAAATAACTCTATTAAGTTTTAAATCGAATTATTTGATATCATCTCACCCCCACTCCTGCCTATAACCACCAAAGTGTCCACACGCACTAGGTATAGATTCTTACAGGCACTCTGCTAGTGATTTGAATGTTGGGATTTCTGACTTCTTTTTGGTTATTATAAATAGTAGACTAAATAAAATTTGTCACTCGGTAGGTTTTAGTTATTATCATTTGCTCATTATTATTTTCTTGTCTCTACTACTTCAACTCCAGTTAGGTAATGGAAGAAAGCTCTTGCTCTCCAAATTTTGTGCAGCTAATGGATTTTGCAATCATTGGTTTTAAAAATTTCTTTTAATAGACTTCAACTAATTGCTTCATTTGGAAGGAGTCAGTATCTGGTGAGCCCAAGTGTTGAAAGAAGGAGCAATGATCCTCTGGTGCCAGAGGTGACTCCAGCCTGGAGGACACAGCACACAGAGTCAGCTCGTGAATCAAGAATGAACTCCATACTGTAAATAAGCCGAGAAAAGTTATACCAAGCCAGGGCTGAGCTGACACATGCTCTGGGCATCATTAGCTAGTTAGGTCTTGCCGAAATATGAAGATCATGTCGGATGGAGGCCTTTCCTATGATTCATTTATTCCTAAAGCTGTCTTTGGCTGAGGCACTGCAACGTAGGGAAGCAGTGTGTTGGGGCAGGATGAGTAAAGTAATGAGATAGAGACCTGTATTCAACCTTGACTTTACCTCAGGTTTTATTTCCTTAGGCTAATTATATCAACACTCTAAGCTTTACTTTTGTCATCTGAAAAAAAAGGGGTTAAAAATATTTACCATCTAGGCTTGTAGTAAGGATGGAAGTTTAAGGTGAGAAGCAGCGTGCTTAGCACATAGTAGATTCTCAGCATATGCTAGTTGCCATCCCTCTTTACTCCAGACCTTTGTAGCTTTTCCAGTAAGGAAACAGACAGTGATTACCAGATTGGCCAGGACAGTCTGTGAAAATACTGAGGAGCCCAGGCATTGTTTGGCTGGATCCTGGACCTTAAACACTTGCCCTCTCCATGACTGGGTGACTCATGAAAATGATGGGCCTTGGAAGACAAGGAGCACAAATTTAGAACAACCGGAAGAATCAGCAAGTGGATTAAAGCTATTTACAAAACAGTGGCATTATGCAGTGATATTTCTAGGTGTTATTTTCTGAAAAATATATTGGACCTAAAGTTTTGCTTAAGGAATTTGTTTAGGAATTTGCAATCATTTTACTTTGACTCCACAGAGATAGTGAGTCTTTTCTTTCTCTTCTTTTTTTAAGGTTGAGATTTTTCTGAGGTTGAAGAGATGGAAAGCAAAGCAGGCATTCTCTGTCAATTAAATCTATAGGGCATTTACTCCTTCTCTGGCTAAAATCAAACAAATCATCATAAAAACTAGAAGAAAGAAAACTTTAACAATTTTGTGAGCAAGGGTCTTGAAGCCCAGTTAGTGAAGAGTAGTTCCATTCAGAGTAGAATGGAAATAATATTTCAAAACTTCCCCTTGCATTTGGTTTCTGAGCTTGAAAAGAATCCAAACAAATATTTTTTAAAAATCTTAACTCCCTGCTCCCCTCCCCCCACCCCCAAATACTAGAATTCTTAGGGCACAAGAACTGTAAATGACTGAGTCATTTCCCCATTCTCTACAGTATGTCTACAGATGAAACCTGCATGGCAAAGGCCCAGATGCTCAAAAGAGCATTATTTTTCATACATTCTAATAGATTTCAAAGGCTGTTCTGGAAAAATTGTGGGGACAACTCTCAAGTATATCTGAAACATTTTTTGTGTCTTTTTGGCAAAGAAGTCAGGTAATTTCTAAAGTAGCCCCATTGGAAGCTCAGAATGGGTCTACCTATATTTTTTAGAGCAGTGGTCCCCAACTTTTTAGGCACCAAGGACCGGTGCTCTTATGAGAATCTAATGCCTGATGATCTGAGGTGGAGCTGAGGCGATGATGCTAGCGCTGGGGAGCGGCTGCAAATACAGATGAAGCTTCGCTCCCTCGCCTGCCACTCACCTCCTGCTGTGTGGCCTGGTTCCTAACAGGCCATGGACTGGTACCAGTCAGTGGCCCAGAGGGTTGGGGATCCCTGTTTTAGAGGTTTCCAACTCACAATGGGTGCATGAAGGACTCACCAAATACAGTGATTTGATGGAGAAAAGAAAGTCCCTTCCGCTCCCCATATTTCAAGTTGAAAACACTGCACTTCTACTTACTTAAGTCTGAAATCTGCTGCTATAGATTAATTTGTTGGGTTCAAGATTTTGCTTCCTATAAAGATTCCATATCTCATTATGAATCACTTAAGCATTTTATCGTTACTTGTATAGTTTGAATGAGAAAACTAAATTCTTACTTGAGAGCCAGTTTTGATAAGAGATATAAGATAGAGGTCCTCTATGGGGAAGGGTTTTTATGAATGGAAAAAGACTGGCTATTTGTAGCACAATGGTAAAGTCAGACACTCCTGAATTCAAATTTCAGGCTCATTTACTAGTTTAATACCTTGGGCAAGTTATTTAAACTTGTTGAGCTGTGATCTTTTCATCTTTACAATGGGAATAATAACAGCTACTTTAATGGATTACTGTGAGAATTTAATGAAACAATGTATATCGAGTCTTTGGGGTAGTGTCTGGTATACAGTAAATACTCAAAAACTGTTGACATCATCATCACCACCACCATCATCATCTGGTTCCAGTGGGTATGATCTCTGAGCAGAAATCATTTGTTACTATTTAGTTTTTGCTCAGCAAGACTCAGTTCTTTTTTATACTGGGTTTTCATCTGTCCTTTCTTGAGCTACGAAAAATAAGGCGCATATAACATACCACCCTATTTGACCTTGGGGATAGGATCAGACTAATAGGGACACATGCACATTTCTAGAATTTCTACTGGATCTTAAACATCTCTCTGAAATTATATCTGCATCTTATTTAAGATCCCAAAGTCCTAAATAAGAAGATATAAATAACCACGGGAATTGTACATAAATCCGGATGGCCCTAGACATCAGGGCGGCACTTCAAGAGGCACTAACTCTCCTCCCCGTTCTGTTTTAAAATCGTGCATGTGCAGGTCTGAGGGAGGAGAGAAGGATAAGTAACAAAGTTTCGGGGCTGCTTTCACATCCTATGGAATCTCAGGATTATTTCTTCGAGTGTGTGAATCTGATCCTATGATATAACATTTACGAACAGTTTCGTGCAAACAATATGATCTCGTTCCTCCTCCTCCTTCCAGTTCCCTGCAGAATTTTCAGCAATGAGCAGAGCCTTTTCATCCTGACAGCAAGCAGGACTAAGTATCTTACTTCCCTTTTCACAGTCTTTCCTCCCCCACTCTTTCCAAAAGCTTTATTTAAGGATTTATGGAGTGAACAAGACAGGCCCTGATTTGTTTGTTGTTTGCAAGAAGATGGAAGGAGCCAGAAAGAAGGAGAACCATTCCCAAACCTCAGGAGTTTTGAGAAATATATTTTAACCAGAGAAATTCATTCAAAGGCACATCTTTCCAGTATATGTAAAATGAACTATTTTAAAAAATCGCATCTGTCCTCCAAGAGGCTCCTTGAGATTTATTAATAATAAGACCAATGACAGTCAGTCTGAAAATGCAAATTACGAGCCAGGGAGCTGAGAATATCACATGTGGGCCTCGTTTGCACAAAAGATTTGCAACTCAGATAATAACTTAAGATATGACTTAGGTTACTTAGATATGACTGACTTGATTTTCCCATTATGTTCTGTGGAAAGTCCAATGTTTTCCTCAGATTTCTGCAAATCCCCAGGGGACTTACGTTCTCATGATCACCTTTGAGCTGAACAATTTACACTGAATTTCTGTTCACTCCATGAATTCTAAGCTGACCCTATTTTGAAAGTTACGGAAGGAACACAGCTTCCTTCCCTGATTTTTTACAAGAATCCATTCGCCTGGGCCTTTTTTGAAGGATAGTGAAAGCAGCGAAATAAATATAAAGCAACATAACTTAAATTTACTTATTAGCCATATCTGTCTTTCAGATGCCCTTCAGCTTGACGATCAGCCTCTCCCATGCTGCGGGGTTCTCTCCTTTCTCCTCCCCCATCTTATTTATTCCTAGCAAACACTTTATCAATTTCTCTTTCTCTTTTTCTTTCATTCTTTTTCACCCTCATTCTTCTTCTTTTGATTGTCTCCTGCTTATCTATGCCCACAGGGTATCACACTTTCAACCTTTCAACCCCACTGACTTAGTAAGGTATTTTTCTATATAAAAGCATTTCCTTCTCAAAGAATTTGGAGCAAGCTGCTAAGATAATAATGGTTTTGAAACCTTTACAAATATGTTCTGGAGGTGTATGAAAGTTCACTGAAAAGTGACTCCAATCTTAAATTAATTTGAGGAAAGTTCACTGTTTAGAGGAGCGATATGTTGAATACACTGGCAATGTGAAAAATTCTTATTTTGGCTTTCCAGACTATTTTAATAAAAGAATATTGAGTTGTTCTTCTTTCTACTTGGCAAAAGGACAAATGGAAAGGGCTCTGCGATATTTCCATTTGTAGTGAAAAGGGTTATGGCCAAGCTATTTATTAGCTTCTAAAGGAAGATTCATACCATATGCTTTTAAGCTGTATTCTCTTTTCAACGGATGGTGTCTGGGCCTTGTTCCCACATGAAATGCACACATAAACACCTGACCCCATTACACATCCGGAAGAATCCCTTTCTTATGCATCAAGGGAGAGGCAGACACTTATATTGGCATAATTTACAAAGATGAAGGAAGAGCTCTTTTCTTCCCCAAATTCCTTCTTTAATTTCGCTCTGACTCCTGAAATACCTTTAAGAAAAGATTAAGGTCCTCTATTCTGCAATTTGATATAGGGTTTAAACTGCAGTCCAAGAGGAGGAGCATGGTTTGTATATGCACGTACCAAGCTATAAATTAATATCGGATCTTTCTTTTTCCATGAAAGTTTTCTGTTTTTGTTTGTTTGTTTGTTTAATAGGGAAAAGAAAACCAAAGGGCCTTGAAGTAAGTGGAGTTGAAAAAATGAATAGGATGGAAATGTTGTGATATAAAGTCTATTTACAGAAGGGAGAAGATTGGAAGGGAAAGGGAACTAATGTTTATTGAGTACCTGCCTATGCCAGGCAGTGTTCTGGGATTTCACCAAGTAATATATCTTACATAATTCCAAAACACTCTGAAGATAGGAAAGATTGCCTTTTGTACTGAGCCACATCTGTCTAACTCTTAGTCATGCTAACCCATTCCCTAACTGTAATGTGTAAATCAACAAACATCTGTGGACCTTCTCTCCTTTCCCCCACTTCCACCCCCTTTCCCCCTCAAGCCATAGATGAAGCAAGGAGAAGGCTGGAGACCAAACGCAGAGGACTTTACTATTACAGTAAGAGTTTTAAAGTTTATTCTGTAGATTATGATCAGTCATTAACAGTTTCGAGCTGAAAACAAGCACATGATTAATTTATATTTTAGCTGAAAGCACTTCAATGGCTTCCTATTGCCTAAAAATGTTTCAAGGGCTCCTCATTATTCATGAGATAAAGACCAAATTTCTTAGTACAGACTCCAAGGCTTTGCAATGTCTGGCCACTACCTATCTTTTCAGCCTTATCTTCAACCACTCTCCCTCTGCTTGCTACAAGTGGGTCTCACTGGTCTTCTGTTATCACATGCCGCTGCCCCCAATAGGGCCTTTTTACATATTGTTTCCTCTTCCAGGAAACACTTTCCCCCTTGCTTAATTAACTTCTCCTTTAGATCTCAGCTGAGTCATTAATTCTTTGAAGAAGCTTTTCCCAAACCCCCCTCCCTCTCCAACACCTACTAGATCTAATCCGCCAGAATATGCACATGTATTTTGTGACTCTTTGATTACAGTAGTGCCCCCTTAACGGAGGTTTTACTTTCTGCAGTTACAGTTGCCTGTGGTCAACTGCAGTCTGAAAATATTAAATGGAAAATTCCAGAAATAAACAATTCATAAGTTTTAAATGCATGCTGCTCTGAGTAGTGTGATGAAATCTCATGCCATCCCACTCCATCCCACCCAGAACGTGAATCACCCCTTTGTCCGCACTGTATCCGGCAATTTGAATATGCCAAAGAGAAGTCTTAAAGTGCTTCCTTTAAGTGTAAAGGTATGTATGTATAAGAAAAACAATATATATAAGGTTTGGTACTATCTGTGGTTTCAGGCATCCACTGAGGGTCTTAGAATGTATCCCCCACAGATAAGGGGGCACTACTATACTCTCTGTTTCCTTTACTAGGCTATAATAAAGGGCAAGGACTCTGTTTTGTTCATTTTCTCTCCAGTCCCTACTACAGTGCCTGGAACATTGTAGACATGCAGTAAATTTAATTAAAAGCAAAAATAAAAAACTAGAAAAACATTTTTCTCTGTAACAATGTAGAGGATGGTTTTGGATGGGGGCTGGGTTGTAGGCAGGACTGTCATGGAAGAAGCTTGCACTCAGTGTACCAGCACACACTATAGTCAAGCGTGTAGTTGTAAATGAATAATTTCTCCTTGCAGCCATGGGCTCATCAAAGTGATGTATTCCACTAGCAGCTGATTAGGCCAAATTCAGGGGCTGATTAATCCCACTCTCCAGAAACATTTCAGTTCATCTCTTGGGTGTGAAAAAGCCCTGTTGTTTTCCATTGGTTAATTAAGTGCAATGGCTGGTTACAGATAAAAGGCGAAGGTATCATATTAAGTGAGAATGCAGAGAGTGGAAATACAGTGAATTAGAGCTATGTGTAAATGAAGGGGTTAACATTCAAATTACGGAAAGGAGACAGCACAAGGAAAATTGCTTTATCATAACTGTCTCTGAAATTGTGAAGGGTTAGAATAAGTGGGCTGATGAATCAGTGCTTCTTCCTTCCTTCTGATGACTGCGTGAGAGTAAATGGGCTCAATCCAAAGGGAGAAAAATTTGAGGAAATTATTTCTCAACAAATTTCCAGAGAGATCTTATAAGGTCTTTGTCTCTGGAGAAACAATAAGGTGGAACGAATAACTTTCACTGCTCTGCTGGTGAGCATTGTCCTGCCTTAAGATGGTGTGACTGGTGGTCGTGGTATGGGGGGTGGTGCAAGCAGTTCCTCTAACAATGCTTTCCACCAAAAGGATTGCACTGCCACAGAGGGTTCTGAAGCTGTGGAATGACCGCTCTATGTGACATTTCTTGTTTTAATTTGGTAATACTTTGCAAACCCCATGAATCATCAAATATGCCATGCTTGAGAGGTTTTGACAAGTTTTATGAGTCCACCTAGTACTATTTATTTTTGTTCTCTCTTTCCTTCTCTAGAGAGAGGAATACTTTCAAGGGCATCCTTCACAGCATTGGCCAGGAGACACAGTGGCAAATCTAACTCCATCATCCTAGGGTAAGGAGTAGCATGTTTTGCTCTTGCCAGCTCCCTGGTATGGTGTTAACATGACTGATGGAGTCAGCTATTTGCACAACCAGTAACCAGAGCAGATTCCAGGAATTTGGCATGAGCAAGTGAGATGCTATTTTTTAATGTAAATAAGCCATGCAGAGACGTCCAGATCCATATGTTTGTTGAGGACCTAGCCGGTAGAATTTAATATTCACTCACAGGCTCTCTTCCAAATATTTCTGACATGGCACAGTGCCTGAATCATCCTCCATGATAATTCTTCCTTTGGACATGCATTGAAAGAACTATAAATAAGCAAAATCACTATATGGAAGTGTAGCAAAATAGTGCTTTTTTTTTTATCGTAAAACTAACTAGTCTAATTGGCTTAACAGTTTAAATTATTGTTGTCTAATACAGTGACCAGTAGCCACATGTCACCACTGAGCACTTGAAATGTGGCTAGTGACTAAATCATCACAGTCCACTTAATTTCAAATTCATGAGACTTTGATTAGTATTAAACTCCAAAGCAAACTGAGGATCCATGGTCAGTGAGCTTAAGAAATCTGGCTTATTTAAACAAATTAAAATTGATTTTTACTGCACAATTTCTAAGAGTCTTCAACATACCAAAGTTTATTATGTCTTTCTCAGACTGGGAACTATAGGCTAATTTAACAATGGGATCTAACCATGGGAAACATTTTGTTTGTTTCCACAGTGGATTTCAAGAAACGCCATTTGGGAAATGACTCTCTATGTGAATAGGACCCAGAAAGAATATGCCAGGCAGAGATCTATGCCTTTAATAAGAGAAGACATGTCCCTTGACTATGAACTGCAGGGAGTTAAGGCTTAGTTCCTTTGCTTTGTATTTATTCATACTGTGTTTTGTAAACTCTGACATCCCATGGACCTCACCTATCACCTTTATCCCATGCTGATCATAGTGACACTATTTTTCCTTTGAAAAATGAGGGGCTTTCATGAGATGAGCTATATGATCTTTTCCAGGTTTAAAACTCTGTGGCTCATTCATTCTGACTCTAATACTTAAAGGTTCCTTTTTTAAAAAAAAAAAAAATGTCTTCCAACTCTAGTTGGATAGTGCCTGAGTAAGTGTGAAAATAAGTTGAGGTCCTATTCAGTGGATTGTAGCATTCTACTTCCTTGTCTCCTAAGTTCAAGGAAGGAAAGCAGACTGTAAAGGGACATACATGGTCCCCAGGGATGTTTGTGGTACCTCACCAAGAAGGTAGATAGAGAACCCTGAAGAAATGGTACAGCCATTTCTTTTAAGTAAGTAAAGTGGTCGCAAGCACTTTAGATAACAGGAGTTTATCCTGATAATTGTGAGCCTCTGAAGACAGAAAAGTGAAATAGTCATTGATAGACCAGGAACAGAGAGTATTGGTAAAGTATCTGTGTATACTTGCAAGTGAAATAGCTAGAATTAGAAATACTAATTGGAGATCATAGCAATTATCCAAATGAGAGATGTTGGCCAAGGATTATGTCCATGCTTTTAGTTTGAACTAGTTTTTAACCAGGTTCATGGAGGTATTCATTCTAGGAAATAGAAAGTATTAAAGGATGGGCGAGTTTGAGGACAAGATAGTGATGACTTCAAGTTGAGACGTGTGGATTTTGAGATGGCTGTGACACTGTCCAAGTGGTGATATAGGAGTATAGATTTGGATTTCAACAGAAAAAAATTTGACTGGAGATAGTTGATAGTATAGGAGAAATGGCTAAATTAAGAGGCAATATAGGGTTGTAGTTAAGAGAGAAATCTCAGGAGCTCTGATGATTCCCTGCTGTGTAACTTTGGGCAAGTTACTTTACCTTTCTTATACCTCAGCATCATCTGTAAAATAGGGATAATCATAGTTTCTACCAATGAGAGTTGTGGTGAAGATTGAATAAGTTAATACAACACGTAAAACACGTAAAAGAAATGCATGACGTACTTAATATTATTGTTACTATTTTATCATTTTCAAAGATAAGAAAACTCAAGCTAAGAGTAGATACAGAATTGGCTAAATATGACACAACTAAAACAGTAGTGTCAAGAATCAAACCTAGTTCTCCGAGACACATCTAATATCCTTTTTATTACACCATTGTGACCAAAATCTTTGAATATTCAATGCATTAGCTTCTCATTTGTGAAATGAAAATAATAATAATACATACTTAAAATATTTATAATTTATACCAGTGTCTGGGATAATGTGCTATATAAAATGTTTGCAAATAATAATAATAAAATTTTGTCCATACCCTGTTGTGTGGAAGAATAAAAGTGCCTCCTTTTAGAACTAACTCAAGCAAGATTTATTGAGGTTGGAATGGGGTAGGTGGAGTGAGTCAGTAGGGGTGTGTCAGATGTTCCCTTTGCATAAGAAGAAAAGAATCCTAGGACCTTTGTGGACAACCTGAATGGGGCTGGCAAGGCCAACTGGCTGTTATTCTTTGGACTGGACAAATGGGCTTGGGAGGGGGTGGGTAGGATAGAAAATTTTCAAGTCTTTTCGTGTTTGCAAATCTTTAGTGACTGTGGCCACATCAGGGGTCAACCGAAACATACCCTCAAAAGAAATAAATACCTCTATAAAATGAAGCTTAGAAAATAGGCACATGGGAAAGTAAGGCCAGATAGAGAAAAGCGCAGGTCAAAATAAATCTGACTCCTGGTTTTCCACTCTTTGATTTGTTCATGTAGCTTCTGGATTTGTTTATAATTGTTTGTATAGTTGAGAATCTCTGGGGCTTTTTGATTGTTTTTTTTTTTTTATTTCAAAATCTAACACAGCAGGATATGAGTTATATGCTACTATTCCCATTTTATCAGGAAAGAACAGAGTGAAAACTTTTAATCTCCCCCCACTCCCAACATTGCTGAGATGATTTAATGCCTCATAACAGAAGTAATTTTGTGATAATGACACAAAGGCAGCAATTAAAAAATATTACTTGTTTCAGGGCCTATAAATTGGTTGTTGGTAATTGACAACAGAATGTGTTTTCTAATCCACTGAAATGATATCTTATTGCAAGCTGGCATGGTAATTACTGTATTTGTACAGTACCAGAGGAGTTCCAGCCTGAGTTTGACAGGGAGTTGATTAAATCACCCAGGTGTAATTGAAGGTTTGATTGCATTGCCTCTGAGCTGATCAGCATTAGTAATAGCCCAGCTTTCTGCTGTCATGTGTTTTTAGAGCTGGTGGTATATCAGCCCTTTCAATCTCCCTCCCAGTCCGCAGCCTCTGTTGTGTTAGTGTCAAGAGCTGCCAAGAGAGCTCCTCGGAGCAGAAAAAATGAGAATAGACAGCAGATCCCCTGCGCTGGACCTGAATGGCATCATTTGAAACAAAAAGAAACCTGTTTCTAACTGACCCTTTGTTTCTGTAGATGGCGAGGGCAGGACTACGGCCCCCAAAGATGTGGCGAGCACATGGCCTGTCAGTGCAGCTTAAGGACATATGTCCTTGTTATACCTCCAAAAAAGGGCTTCTGTTCATTATATGCTCATTTGGTGATTTCGAATTTTTGAAAAGTTATCACTTTTCAAAAGTAGAAATTTAACCTGTTGATCTTAAATGCAGCATTTCAGTCAGTTATCAAGAAAGATTTTGTGATGCTGTGTTGTGAAGAACCTTTGAATTTGTTGCTATTGTTCCATTTAGATGGTATTTTCTGAATGATTGATTTGCATAAAGCACATTGCAAAAGAGAAGGGAAGATAAAATATATAAATAAATAACAAAGCCGAATATGATAAAGTCCATACAAATAATACAGGTTTTCCTGCTATCCAAAAGTAGAGCATTCCTATAAAAATTTGTAAGCCAAAATGGTATAAAAGGAAGAAGCAATTACCATTAATTTATATGGAAAATGAGAGTTTCCAGACCCCCAAAATAACCTACCAAGTCATAGCAATTAATACATAACACCCAAAATAACACTAACATATAGGGAAAAGCAGTGTTACTCTCACTGCTTCGGATTCACTCTGCTTCTATAGTGACTCTGCAAAACGAAAGCTGAATGCTTTTTGCTTTTCACCTTCTTTCATAAAAGCAAAAATCCTCTTTGGATTTCTATCAGTTATTAAAAAACAGATACTAATGTAGATCTTTCATAAAAGTGAACTGGCATAATGAGAACTTTCAAGAAGCGGTGGATACCTGTATACAGGCATGCTCTGCTTAACAACAGGGATGATATCCGAGAAATGTGACATTAGGCAATTTTGTCATTGTGCAAACATCATAGGGTGCACTTGCACGAACCTAGATGGTATAGCCTACTATGCATCTAGGCTATTTGGTATACCAATGTCATATATGTGTTGTCTTATTTACTGAAACATTGTTATGGGTGTATGACTGTAAATTAATTGAGGCAGAAACATTAAAAATATTTAGCTTCCCACAAACACTTATTGACCACCAGCTAAGATTATCTGTGGGTAATAGGAAGATGAGCAAGAGCAAGACTTCTTTCTTCTAGCAATTTACAGTCTAATCTAGAAAACAATGGCAACAATAAAATTATAACAGCTAATATTTTTTACTTTAATGCACTCTCTCTTTGAATTTTCATAGGAACTTCTGTGAGAGATATAATCTTTATTCCAATTTCACAGACAAATAAAACGAGTATAGAGAAGTTAAATAACGTATTCAAGGCAGAATTGGAAACTGATAGATTCATAAATTGACTTCAGGTCTTTCACAATAATCTGGCAAAATAATTGTTATCCCCATTTGTGAAAAAAAAGCACCAAGGAAGGGGAAAGTAATTCAGACTGGAGTTGATCAAGCAATCTTTCATAAAGGTGTCAACTTTTCAGCTGAGACCTCAGAGTAAGAAAGTAAAAGGTAGAAATGTTGGAGGGGCTTCTTACATGAGGCAAGTCTAGTTCAAATCAACCAGCTTTCTTTTGCTGCCCATCATTAGTTTAAACAAAGGGACAAAAAGAAGAGAAATTTTTAAAAGCAAATTTGCTGGCACAATTGAGAACTTATGAAATTACTTTAGCTGCCTCTCTTTCCATTTGTGTGACACCTGATCACTGGTTATACAACCCAGATCTCTTTCTTTCGATAACTAAGACTGGTAAATAGTCTCCAAGGCAACTCCAGCCCTGGGGTGGATGGAACCTTGCAAGAAAGGACTTCCTTCAGGGTTCTATTGTTCTTTAGCTTCAAGGGGAAAACAAAGGGTCGCTTCCAGGGAGAATAAGAAGAATTTAAAGGAGATTTCATGTAGACATTTCAATGTTTGATTGTTGCTTCTCTGAGGAACCCCACAGAGGTTTAAGAAGGATTCTCCTTCCTAGGATGGCATCTACGGGCAGATCAGCCTCTAGAAGTCAACATTGCACATTATCTGAATTTATTTTCTCAGTGTTTAAATCAGTGAGGCCATTTTACATTATTTCCTCTGGAAAATATCTGGCTCCATATATAGGGATTAAGCAGGGTTTTGATATTTAATAGGGGAGAAATAATGTTCACTGAGGATTGAGCACACTGAGTAAAGAATGACCTCCACATGCACTTTGTCTCCTATGCAAACTATGTGGTAAGGGTCAGTTCAAGAACACATGTTTGGAACTCTGCCATTTTCTGTGCTAATGTGGCCTAAATCATTCTTAAGTCTCATGCAGAAGGGCAGGTGGGGACTCCTGTGAGGCAAGTAATGTTGCAGCTTTGGGCACAAAATTTAAGGGGGTAATTTTAAATCTGAAAATTAGATTTCACCCTCTCGCCTGCCAGCTGAATCCATGCTGAACAGAAATAAAGATAGGATCAGTATTACAGATTTTTCTTTTTGCTTCAGGCTCCAATATGGCTTGGCCGGGCATTGTACTTTTGGTGGCACCTGATGTGCAGCTATGGAAGAGAGGGAGTAGAGCTCTCAACAGCAGTCGAGAGCCCAAGGATGAAGTCTGGCTTGCTAAGATCTAATGGACTAAGGTTTGAGTAGTCACAAGGATCTTGTTCTAGTGGCCAAGTCATTTGAAGGATTCCAGGGTGTCTCTGGCCTAGGACCCACTGCTACCCCAGTTTTGTCAGATGCTCCTACTTACTGTTTGCAGTGATGTGTTGGCAGCCAGAGGTCAGAGTTTTGCAAGCACAATCAGAATGTACACATGTAGTCATAGCACATGTGGACTAACAGACATATGAATTAACATAATGACTAGTTCATTCTCATTGTTGAATAAATAAATGGATGAGTAAGTGGATAAATGGAGGAACAAGGACAGAGATGTAGGATATTCCAGGAAATTTTTATGGTGTGGCTGTTGCTTTATGCTTGTTTGTATAAACAATGAGAGCACACTCAGTTCCCTACTGATTTTAACACAGTAAAGACACTGTTATAGGATAGCATTAATCACAGATTTATTTAGCAGCTACTAATCTTAGCTTTATGATGGACATTTAAATTTATTTTGCCATTTTTAAAAGATAGATTTCTCATCTGTTAAAACAGAGGCAATCAAACCTACTCCCAAGGTGGTGGAGAGGGTTAGAAATGAATTGTGGCAAGTTTTATTATTATCGAGTTGAAATTAAAATAGAAGTATAGAGAAAATATAAAATATAGTCTCTACATAGTATTTTGACCAGAAATTAAATGGGAGCAGATCCTATAGTTCTGCACAAGATGAAATCGAAGTTAATAATTTCATAATATCCACAGGGTTTGGCACATTGTTAGTACTCAATAAATGTTTAATATCTTAAAAAATGTGAAGTAAAAATCATTACATAATTTAATATCTTTTGAAGGAATCACAAGTGCTTTTATTTTTAAGAGATGCCAAAGTAGAAAATACATTACATCTACTAATTACATGCATTAACTTATTGAGTGACAAGGTTTAACTGTCAATCAAAGGGCCAGTTAGAAATAAGGTCATATTTATGTGCAACCTCTCTATGTATAATCATAATAGAGTTACAGTAAATGCTGCATACTCATTGTTGGGTAGGGGTAGTCACCTAAAAGAGAAAAAAGAAAAAAAGTGCCTCAATTTCATGACATGATTTATCCTATGACACATGATGAGGAAATAGATCATACAAAATGAACAGAGTAAATCGTTGCTCAGCCTCTAGGAAAGAGACTCAGATGAGTCAAGTGATTTGCCAAATGCTATATAGCAAGTCAGCAGTACCAGGTTTTCAAATTGAATCTTCAAATTCCAAAGCCTGAACATGCTAAAGTGTCACTGCATGAATAGTCTCTCCTCGTTTCCAAATAATTTCTCAACTTGCCCATCTAACCCCACTATTCTTCCCAGTTCTATTTCCACCTATGGCAGTATCTTTCTAAAGTCATTAATTACCTACTAATTTTCAAATTTAATTACCCTGATATAATCTTTACTTTCCTTGTCCTCTCTTTAGCATGCTACCATGTATTATTCCATCCTCCTTGAAATTATTTTCCTTGACCTCAATTATGAACAAATGACCCATCCAGTTTTTCAACTCAGAAACCTAGGCAGCATAATTGTCATTAAGGCTTCCCCCTTCCCCCTTTCTCTGTCTTCCTTTCTCAAGAGCGTGCGCGCGCGCACA